>NW_013666502.1:37578-69700 GCF_000517525.1 Limulus polyphemus
AACCGAGTTTTAATATCCGTGGTGGGCAGAGAACAGATAGCCCATTGTGCAGCTATGTAATTAACAATAAACAAACAAACTCTAAAGCTCCAGTTCGTTTGCTATCTAATAGTGAATAATAAGTAATATTCACAACTAGATTTATCATGTTAATCTTAAGAGTATTATATTAATTGGGTTTCTATGGGAAGAATTAACAAAATATACCTGTGAACTGCTTCCTCAATATATTTATTAATTAAATGCAAGCTTTCAAGCTTATTTATGAGTTTATTTTGGGAAGCTTATTAATTAATTCTCAAATTAAATGAAATTTGTGGCAGGAATTTGGGTTTAAAAATCTTTCAAGCCACAGAACCGTTTTTGGGGCCTGAAAGATAACCCTGGATGGTCAGAAATTTTTGCTTCTGTTCGCCCCGCGCGGTGAAAAGGTTAGTCAGTATTAATTAATTAACCTGTTAAAATGATATATGATTAGAGGACCTGTAATACTATTGTAATAGAGCGGAGTACAAGCTCACTAAACCTCATAATTTGTGTGTTTGAACTTTTCATTATTTAGACTGAACTGAATGGTAATGTTTACTTATCATATTTTCTTAGGAGAAAGAAAAAAGTTTTACTTTAAATCAAATGTACAAGAAATCGCTATTTAACATACTTAAATGAACGACAGCGACGAAGATTTTTTTACAGAATACGACAGCTTGATGTTGAATGAAATAAATAATTCATGTAAAACTAAAAGTTCAAGTGTGCCTGATTTAGTTAAGCCTAACGTTAATCTTAGGCTTATTACAAACTTCGATATTGAAAACACTCAAAGCAGGCATAAGCATAAATGTAACACTTCTACGCAGAAGACTAAGAGCCCACGACAGTTTCATTATGCATTCAGCAGTGTGGTCGAAAATTCAAATTCTGATATGGTAGGTATGACATTGAGAAGTACTTGTACTACGTCAGTAACTTCTTTGTACAACATACAACTATGGTTGTTAAAAGACATTTAACTTTTCCCGCTTCTCCCCTCCCCAAAAATTATATTAACTTAATTAGGGGTCTTCAGTACTTTTGGTATGATAATAATATTAATAATGTCTCTGCTCATCCTATGTCACCGGCAGTCAAGTAAATTTTGGTGTGTTTAAACAATAAGTGTTACACTTACAGCAACTTTGAGAAGTGATTATATTTATAAACTGACCAAGTAAGGGAATGGAATATTTACGTAATGCAGAGATTTTCGGTTGTTATTAAGTTCGTCTATGTATTGTGTAAGTTATAGTAAAATTACAACGTTACAAGGCCAACACTACAGATATTCAAGTTACAAATATCAATTATTCATAATTCAGTAGGTCTAACATTAACTAAAGCGGAAAAGTCATAACATGGGAATGTGTAATTTGTGCAAGTTTTTAGATATAAATGTAAATAACACGTATGAAAAAAAATGCTATTTTTATACAAACAATATTTTAATGGTAGCATGCTTAGTAGGCCTCTGGTCTCCTTTCTGTTTTACCAATAGTTGAAATTTAACAAATGCTCAGTAAACGATAACTAAATCGCTGTAAGAAATTCGGGGCATGCGGGGGGGGGGGGGGGGGGGGTAATTTAATTTTTGTGAAAAGTAAAATAATTTGAAAACTTTTAGATCTATTTTAAGTGTTTATTAAATATTTGAATTTTAAAGTGTTAGGTGGATCCTATTACCATTTATGGGAGCATAGTGAGGTCTTACTCAGAATTTGTCTAGTTCTGGGCTGTGAATTACATTACCATTACACTAGATGTGTATGACACTAGACATGCATAGTTTAATTTAAAAAGATATAAAGGGAGTCTTAAAGGATTGTACCTTTTTCTGTAGGGAGTACAAGAACTATGAATAACTTGATTTAGGTGTTTAAAATTGGAAAGATTGGATTATCTAGCCATGAACAGTCTCAGTGTAAAATTAAGAGATTGGGATATTGAGCTTATTGTAACTTTAAACTTAGTTAGTCTTGATTTAGAATAGATATTCAACAAAATGATTTCTTGATTAGTTTAGTCAAAGTTTTGGAATTGTATGCCTGATAATGTGGTATACTCTTTTTAATTTTTTTTTTGTTCAGGTATTATTGTTGGCACCTAGTTTTGGTTCCATTGCTTTAGGGGATTGCCTCAGGGGTCAGTGCTTGGACCTATGCTTATTTTTTTTTACATTAATGATATAGGCTATGGACATAAGTAGTAACTATTAAAGTTTGTGGATGACATTCAATTCTTGGGTATTTCTAGTTATATTGAGGATGTATTACAAGATGACTTGGATCAGTTGGTTGTTTGGACAAATATTTTGCAAATGACCTTTAATCTTATGAGTGCAAGATAATGCATTTGGGTTATATAATTTGGATCACATGTTTAATGTAGATGAGAATCTACTCAATATCATGACTGGAAAAAAACTTTGAATAGTGACTTGTAGTCACTCTAGCCATTGAGACAGCACTCTGTCACTGATAGCTAAGGTAACAGAATTTTAGAGTATATTTATAGTCATACTGATTACAATTTAAAAGAGGTCATTATCTCACTTAGAATACTGTGTACAGTTTTGGTCTCCTTATCCAAGAAAGAATAAGACTGATTTATTGGAAAGGGTTGAGAGGCTACTAGGATGATTCTGGGGATAGAAAGTTATGGAGATGGGTTGAGATCTCTAACTTCTTTTCTCCTGAGGAACGAAAGGTAAGATGTGATATCATTGAAGTTTACAAGGTTATCTGGGGGATTTACAGGATAAAGGCCTCTGGTTTCTTTATGCTATAATTTGAAGACAATAAGATGAGAGAACACAAGTTTAAGAGTTGGAAAAGATAGGCAATGCTCCAGTGTAGAGTTGATTAACTTGTACAGTGAGTTTCTGTCAGTAGTAGTGGAGGCTGTAATTTTAACAAGAATTTAAACAGGGAATTAGTAATCAGTAGTCTCCTGAAAACAATGTATGGGCTTAAGTTGTAATTTTTTCTCAAAGGTTAGTGTGCAAGGACTGCCTTAAAGAACCAAGTAGACTCTTGATTGTATGTTATGTTTTCAAAGGTGGAAGGATACCTTGGAGGGTGGAATGGCTTTTTGCCATCTTCTATTTCTGATGTTCATGATTTAATTTGTGTTCAAATGAAGGCTGATAACAAGTGCATTCACTTGTAAAAGCTCCAAATAAAACTAGAATTCAAACAACAGAATAAAAAAGGCAGCTGTTAATGAAAGTGAATGTTGTATGTATCTCCGGAACACTTACAGAAATGGAAATGCTTCATCTATAAAAGTGAACTCTTTTTTTTTTTCTTCAAGTTCCATAACATCCCATGCTTAACTTAATCCTCTTTACATGTTCCCAGTTGTGGGAAGATTGTTCCTTATAATGATACAGAATGCCAGTAGGAATTATTATGATCAGGTAAGATCGGAGTTATTAAACAGTTTATTAAAAGAGACCATGTGTGCATTGTAGCATGTTTTCAATATAGACATTTTTATAAATTTGTATTTTTGATTAGCTGGAAGAAATCTTATGTAATGGGTATAACCTTAATGTCTACTGAGATTTTCTCTAAAGTTCAGGAAACAATTTGAGCCATATATAAAAAGTGAGTCAGACTAGAATGAGTAATCACTGTTAGTTTGTCTGTTACTGCCTGTCCTTTAATATTTATTGTGGAGCCTACTGAACTGAATAATTAATTCAAAAATATAATAACAGCAACTTTTACAGGAAGCAAGTTCTGATTTTAATGATTACAATGTTTTGACCCATAATATTAGGTCACCATCAGGTAAAAGTTACTTGAAATAACTTATCTGATGATGGCCTGATACTGAATTTTTCTACTGGAAAAGTTACTGTTACTGTATTTCTGAATTAATTGTCTGCCAGTTAGATCAATGCTGTAAATATTGAGCCTGCATTTTGATGAGGAAATAGATATGACATTAACAAGGGGAATTTCTGTATATATATATATATATATATAGTGTCATGGCTAGAACAGCTATTAATTTTACCTCAAGTTCATAATATTTTTACACATGTTATGGTTACATTCCATAAATTTTGTTCTTAAATTTTGGATGTTAGCGTACTTACACAGGCGATGCAGTAACCCTTATAATTGGCTTGGGATATTTTAGAATCATATGTAAGTTATTTGCTGAAGTGTGTAAAACATGAACTTGTGGGATGCCCTACTAAGGCTTCTGCCTGAATATAAACGTTGGGTATTTTCATAGTTTTTTTTTCATGTTCCCATTGACTTCATCTTTCTTTCTTCTTTTGATTCTGAACCCCCGCAGTCAGCCTGTAGCCACACAGAATTAGAAGTTAGCTAGCATTTTGGTGATATTACAAACATTTGTATGAATGATAATTGTAATTCTGTTTGATTGTTCACTTATTTTCCTATGCTATCTATGTTCAGTTTATTATTCATTTAACAATCCTGAACATGTAAAAGCTTTTAGCTTTTCTGTTAGACATCAGTGTACTTGGATGTCACAGTTTATTTGTGAAGTTAGATCTATTCATGAAACTTGAAGAAATGTTTTTGTTATTCTTAAGTGACTGAACTTTCCATAATTCCTTTTACTGAATAATTGTAAAATAGATCTAGTCAATAGTAGAAACAGTCACAACATTATGAAAATGTTTGATTCTTGGTTTTCTAATTTCTTTCATAGAAATGTTTGATTGTATTTCCTTATTTTCTATTTAGGGCTCACATAATTTTTTAGCATGCATTTAAAATGCTAAAACTATCTTCAGGTTTTTTTCTTATAGTTACAAATTTGTTTACATGTTTTTCATTTTTATGTTATGTTAGGACCAAGAGATAAAGAATTCTAATATAAGTTTTCGAGGTGGAAGCGAAAGTAAAAGTGATGATGAGGAAAGGGATGACCAGATTTCAACTTCAAAAGAAGATACAGCAGCAGTTTGGGATGATGATGATGAAGAAGAACTGAAATATGGTGCCAAGCATGTTATCAAGTTATTTGTTCCTGTTACATTATGTATGCTGGTTGTTGTGACAACAATAAGCTCTATTACATTCTACACTGAAACAGATGTTTACCTGTGTGTAATTTTTTTTTCATTTTAAGATATGTTGGTGATAAATATAAGCAGTGTCTTTTATACATGTAAATAATGTGGTTAGTGTTTTCATTCTGTTATAAATTCATATATAAAATGTTACTATTGTACATTTATGCAATCAAATCTTCATTATAAAATTGACACATTCTCAATACTAATCATCTGTTTCTCACTCAGCTGTTTTTGAAAGTAAGGTCGAAGTCAAGTAGATCTTAAATTATTTAATTGTACTTGCTAGTGTTATTCCTAAAGATTACTATGGCTTATGATCAGAATATTCTATAATTTGGTTTGTGATTTGTCAGGACTTCATCAAGAAGTGGGCAATACAAAATACTTTTAAAAAAATCACTTTACAATTCCATTTATGAGCAATGTTGTAAAATAATATCTGAATAAGTACTATATCTTCCCACAGTTCAATGTTCTTAAATTTTCAGTGGTCCTATGTTTGCTAAAAGTAACTTAATTTATTCACACAAAATTCTAATAGGTCTGAATAATTCATTTATAGTGATGAAAAAATTTAGTAATACAAACTTGAATGTTAGGCTTAATAAGTTAAAGCTTTGCAAGCCCAGATCCAGACTTGTTCTTTTTTTGTTATTATTATAATACTTCAAGTAGCTGAATCATGCCCACAATTTTCTAGTAATGCTATATCAGTGTCATTTTACCTACATTATTGTAGTTTTATTTTTGCTGTGTTTCTGTTTCATTGTAGAAAATTAATTGTAAATATATGTATATATAATTGCCTTTCTGATTGTGATATTAATGATGAAATGCAGGGTCTACACACCTTTTACTGATCAGACAGTGGACACAGGAACCAAAGTGTGGCAATCCTTTGCAAATGCCCTCATTTTGATGGGAGTAATAGTATGCATGACTATTCTACTTATTTTACTTTACAAGTTCCACTGCTATAAGGTTAGTAGTGTTTCTACTTTACTTTTCATTCTGAAAATTCCTTGCGAGATAATTACATTTATTTGAAACAAAAACAGAACTTTTTTCTAACAAACCTAATTAAGTCAATGTTATAAATTTTGAGAATATTTTTAGTAGATATGAAACTGAATAGATAATTGAAATTGCTTTTTCAAGTAAAATGCCATATGTGTAAACAAGTTTTAAGAACTTGTATTATTAACTCAATATTTTTTAATCACTTTGTATGGATGTTATGCCATCAGATTAACGCCATTTCTAAAATCTCATAGAACTATTGTAAGTTGTAATAGTGGCTTACATGTAGATGTAGTATGAAGATAAAACCCATAGTATGGGTTATTTCACTTTAGTTTTGGTATTACATGTATGTCATGAGATTAAGTTCTGAAAATACATTATGAGTCAATCAGTTGTAGTGCCCTCTTTGATCCAAAGGTTGGCAACCATGTCTTCCAGTTCAGTCTTTTCATTTTTAGATATTCTTTGATATTTAAACATCCTTGTCACCCAGCCATGTGCATCCTTTCTGATCTTTATATCTATTGTATTCTCTTCACCCTTCTAAGATAACTAAATATGGTGTACTATTCAGTCCTCACATTATATGTCCAGCAAATGTCAGTGTTCTCTTGCCTGTTTTCTTCATAAATGAACTTTCACTATTTATTCCAGGAAGAACTTCTATATTTTGGCTTCTGTTATTCCAGTATATTTTCACAAAGCTTGAATGCCTTGATCCTTTTTTACACTTTTTGTGGACATGGTGTAACCTTTTCAACTGTAGGTTAAGACCAAATATAAAAACATTTTAGAAATCATGTTCCTGGAAGGGATGTTATCATTTCTTCTCATGATTTTTTTGATATTTCACAGTGTACTTTTTCCATTCCAATTCTTTTCTAGCATCTACCAACTTTGATAACCTATCTTTCCTAAGTACTTTTATTACTTTACTATATGAAAATGTTATATGTTGGTCTTTTACATTTTCTTGACCAATACTTTGGTCTTCTCTGCAATCATGGATATGCTGTAGTCTTGATGGGTATGGTTTATCTTGGTTATTATTTCTTTAAGGTCCTTCTCAGACTTGGTTATTATGATAACCAAGACTCTGCAATAAGACCCAGTAAACAAATTTAGAAAATGTCTATTTAAGTGATTTGTGCAAGTGCTGTCAAAGTATGATGGATTAAGAATATGCACATGCAGGTGTATCTTTAATTATATTTTTCATAATATATTGTTAGGCCTATTATATTTTTAACACAACATTCCTGATCTAGTCACTTACAGATTTTCAAGAATTAGAAGAGTGTATAATAATAGTATTTCAACCACGCTATATTCATAATAATTGAAAAAGAATTGGTTGAACAATTTTTATCTGCCATACTGAAAATTGTTAAATTTTAAAATTAAACAAGATGTCAGTAAGTGCCTCGACAATTGTTTGTTAATTTTTACTTTAATTCCACATCGAAGATTTTATTTTGAAATATATATATGAACATTGGGAACATTAAAAAGTATTCGTGTACATATAGCATAAGCCTCAGTGTGAAATTTGATTTTGCGTAAGAAAGAAACCTATTAACTAAAACTGACCAGATGATTTTATTGAATTATAAGTATAAAGGAAGTTTTAGTCATTTTGTAGATAACCTAGTTTTACAACTGGATTTTATTGCTCTTTAAAGGTCAGTATCAACTAAGTGCATAAACATTAAAATGAGATTTAATAGTAATTGTTAAATTTGTATTAACTTACGGACATAAAAGTGTTTCTACTCGTAGACCATAATAAAGAAAGCTAGCCAAATAGGCTCCGGGACTATTTATAATTTTATTAAAGGTTTAGCAGTTGATACTGCTCTAAAAATAAATAATTTTAAGAACATATATATTTGTTTATTACAGGTCATTCATGGATGGTTAATTGTGTCTTCACTCATGCTGCTGTTTCTTTTTTCATACATATATTTAGGGTGAGTCCTAACAATATTTATTTGCAGGAGAAAAGTTAAACATTGCACTTTTGTTTATTTTTGTTGGTTTTAGTTCTTACAAATGTCAAGTGTGTATTGAATCTTTACTATGAACCTTTTATATCTACAATGTGTATTAATGCAATGATACAAGTACTCTACAGAAATGAAATAAAAACATTCATTCTTAATGCAGGATAAGAACCTTCTGATGTCCTATTTCTCAAATTTTCAGCCTTGTGGCTTTATTGTCTAAATGTGGTCAGGCATAGCCTATGGTTTGTCTAAAGATAAATGTACTTGCTGCCTCACAAATAGAAAACAAAGCAATCGGAGGAACCAAGTTAGCTTATGTATGACCTAGGGAAGTAGATTATGAGAAACAATACATTTCTCAGTAAAGTAATTTAATTTTCAATGCCCAGAGCTATGATTGATGATATGCACAAGAACTGTTAAATACAATGTATCTTTAGTACTTTTGTAACCTGTTTACATGTTGAAAGAAGGTTTTAGTTTTTTAATAAAGGAATATAGTTTTTTCCTGCAAACTGTATTGATTTCACATTTAAATATCTTCATTGCAAAATTACTGTAACCATCAACTATTTAACATGACTTTTAAAAGAACAACTGTCTAAAAATAGAACCTTTCTACAACTCACTCAAACATTGTGAAATAAACACTCATTCCTGTTAGTTAGTTAGGTGTTACTTTTTTTTTTATCTAGATACAGCTAATCATGATGGATGTGTACATGTGAAATTTTTCCAGTTATTGGGTTAGTGAAACCACTGAATAAACTATGAATATAACTAAACCTATAAGGAAACAGTATTGAATTACTATTAAATGTTTAGTTCTTAATTTTTGGCCCAGAATTACTGATAAAATTATAATGTAATTTATAAAAAATATCTCTTCTTTTTAATATTTTTTCTAAAGGACATATGATTCTATTGTAAGCCTAAATAAGTATTGGTTTATTATTATGTGATTAATTTTTAATTATTAGTCCTTACAAAATGATGATATCAAGTAACAAAACCGCCTTCTCTTTTATTTTTCAAATATACAAATGAGAAAACATACTTAAAGTATTTATTTTGAGCTTACAGTTATAGAGATTTGATTAGAATAGTCTTGATAGTTGGCTAAGAAATAGAATTTAAGATTTATTCAGCCATATCTTTATATAATGAATCAGAAATATATTTGGAAATGCCCCCCAGTGGCACAGCGGTATGTCTGCGGACTTGCAACGCTAGAAACCGGGTTTCGATACCCGTGGTGGGCAGAGCACAGGTAGCCCATTGTGTAGCTTTGTGCTTAATTCCAAATAAACAATATTTGTAACTTTGCAAAAATTATCCATATAATCAAATATTGAAAGTTTATTGCACTTTATTATGCTTGGACAAAAGAAACATGAATATCATCATATAACATAAAGGTGATCCTTCTAACAGAAGTGGGACAGAATTATAATCTAATGAATTAGCATACAGTTCCATGTTCTTTGGAAGAAATAAAACAAAACAACCAGGAAGTACATTGATATTTCAAACAGATTAATTTGGATGACCATATGACTCTGAAGATAGAATAATTTGTCATTTCTGAGATAACTGTTTAACACCAACTTGGTAATGAATTGAAACTAAATTTAAGAGAGAGATAAAATGGGTTTAATGCAATTATGTTAATTTTCAATACTTTAGTTTTTAAACTTGAGGAGGCACCGTGTTTCATTTCTAATATATGAAGTACTATAGATATGTTTTATGATTAATTTTGTTTTTACAGAGAAGTGTTAAGGGCATACAACATTCCAATGGATTATTTTACTGTGGCAATTATTATGTGGAACTTTGGAGTTGTGGGAATGATCTGTATACACTGGAAGGGGCCTTTGTTACTACAGCAAGCCTATCTCATCCTAGTGTCAGCTCTAATGGCCTTGATATTTATCAAGTATCTGCCAGATTGGACAACATGGGTAGTACTAGGTGTAATTTCTGTTTGGGGTAAGTTACAGTTTAGATAAGTGTCTGTTTACTTTCAGGAGTAAGTTATTCTTTAGACTAAAACTAGATACACATATTTCTTTCCAAAGAATATTATAGTTCAGATAAATGTAAATGATCTTGTGATTTATAACATATTTTGATTAATTTGACATGCCACTGGATACATTATAATTAAAATTAGTTTAAGCTATATTTTGTTTTGGTAGTTTTTATATTGGTGTAAAACAATTGTGTGTGGATAAATCATGTTTTATAAATTATTTTTTAACCCTTGAACTGCAAAAGGGATTCCACATGGACTGTCCCATTAATGAACAGAATTAACACAAATTGGGAATTTGAAGGTTAGAATTATTTTCAGAAATGTTCCTCACCTTTCCACAGAATGGTTTGTTTCATGTACATCTCCATTATTCTCCCATTTTATTATAGTGGAGTAGAAGAACCCTTGTTTCCCCAGTACTAAGACACTGGGAAGGTCAATATGGAGAGTTCCTCTTTGAGTCAGTGTAAACCTATTGGTGTGAGACTAAGTGGACAATCAGAAGTTGGGACAAGGGTATCTTTCTGGAAGTTTAATACAGGCCACCTCCTACACTAAGTTGTGACCAGCTAGAGGGTCATGCATTCTTCTCAGGATACAGGCCTGGGATGCTTCATCTTTGCACATGTTTATTCTTTTAAGTTTGTCACATAAGTATTTTGTTCCTACTATGGCTTGGTTTATTGCTCCAGCCACACTACACATACATGGTCTGCCAACCTCCTAAGATATACAGGCATTTGAGCAGCTTTTACATTCCACCCCACTTTGTGACACTTTAGCATCATGCAGGAGGTTCTTTTGACTGTACCTTTCTGCACTGCCAACTGTATTGGGCAAAGAGTATTCCTTGCTTGAGATGGATGAAATCTCTATGAGTTTTCCTTTTCTGTTGCTTTATGCTCAGAAAGGAACTCATCATTTTTGGTTTCTTTATCTATACTAGTCTTTCCATCATCGTCTTAATTGCACATGCCAATAAACTTTTCAGAAGTGGTGCACGGTATTAGCTACATGTTCTGTGTAGAGGTATTTTTCTGAAATGTATATTTAGTTAAAGAAAATATTAATTTTTAAATTTAGATTATTTTAGTTATGTGGTTTAATCCTCACCTCATTTAAGAATACACTGCATAAATTTATGAGTATTATTACTTGTTTAATGATTGATAAATTTAAAACATTTAAATATTAATTTTTCAGATCTGATTGCTGTATTGTGTCCAAATGGACCACTGAGAATACTAGTGGAAACGGCTCAAGAAAGAAACGAGCCAATATTTCCAGCCCTTATCTATTCGTGTATGTTTACTATGCATTAGTTAAGTCAGTTATTTTACATTTCTGAAACACTATTCTTGTTAGTTTAATTGTTTTGCACATTTTTAATAAAATTAATAACTGAACATTTTATCTTTTATGTATCTTTATTTACTTATCAAAATGTGAAAGTTCATTACTGTAAGCTATCTTCTAATATGTTTTAACTGTTTGAGGACTGTTAGAATAGTAGTTGTCCTCTTTTAGTCCTGTTGGATCTGATACTTGTACCAATTGTTTAGATGTTTTTAGTCATTACTATATTTAAAAATGTATGAAAAAAATGTATAAACGTTTTTTTAATGCTATAATAATGTTTTTGTACATGATATAGTGCTTCACAATAGATTTATTGTTCCCCCCCCTTCCATTGCCTTTTTTATTTTTCTATTTGACAAATTTAAAGTAATAATGTTTTTGAAAACTTTTAGGTGATGAATTATTTCTAATTTTTTATTATACCTTCTGAAATCTGTACTTCTTCATGCACCCTCTTTCCCTGCATATGACACAGCTTTAGGAAATACTGAAAAACATTTAAAATGCTTTTTTTTCAACTTTTTTTTGCATATTTGTACTGTTTGATGCAAATGAAAAAACTTTTATGGTCTCAGCTCTTCAGCTATGTAAAGTTTAATACACTTCATACTCTTTTGTTTTATTTTATTTTATAATTGAGCCATGTTACTCGTTTGTCACATGGTGACAATGTGGTTTTGAAGTTCTGTTTAGAAGAGATGAAAACATCAAGACAATATAAATGTCTATGCTTAACTCCATGTGAAATGGTTGAGAGCTTCCGTTAACTACTGCTTGATGTTTTATTATTGTTAAAGTATCTAAACGTGAATGCTGTACATATGTTTATAAGTGAATAAGGGCTCATAGCCAGCTAATTACAAAAACAAATTGGGCTAAGCGACAGTACAGGTCCAAAGAAGGGATGTTTGGATCTTCAAGCTCACCTCACTTAAGTACATTAATTTTATGGCAGTTTTTGCAGCAAATGTATTTTTCAAAGGGGCAAAATTAAAATATAAACAAATAATATGTTTAGAAATATTGAATAAATTCACACAACTTGTATATATGTGTAAAATGAATCATTCTGAGCAAAAGTAGAAATAGTATTTCATTTTAGTGATTTGTTTCAGTAGTTTTGATGAGAGTATATCTGATTTATGTACATACAAGAATTAAGTATGATGATCTTTTAACAAAAATAGACTCAAAAGTTATAGTTTTAGTACAACAAAACTTGAGTCTGTAAACTTAGAAGATTTTATAAATGAAGTGAAAAGAAAATATGAAGTTTAGGAAGTAAGTAATTTTTCTTTTTTGAATACAAAACCATTGTGTCATAGAAAATACCTTTAAGTTTCAAAATATTAAATAACAAAATTAGGCCAAAAACACTGATTTTATTACAACTAACTAGAAAATATGTCAAAGTTACTGCTTATAGATGTAATAGTTTTAGTGAAACATAAATGTTTTTGTAGAGCATTATAAAATGGAGTTGACTTAGCTGGAATTGAGAGGGTTAAGTTAATATTAAAATATATTTTATTGTGATTGTCTATTTAATCATTTATTCAGCCATTTTTTACAATTCACAGAAAATTAGATAGATTTTTTTTCTGTTTTGTTTAGCTGCAGTGGCTTGGTGTGTTATGGCAGATAAGGACTTCACTAACAATCAGACTGAACAAACACAAAATAAAATGGTATCAGGTAAGTTGCAGAAAACAATGTGGTTGTAGAATGTATAATTAACAATACAGTGAATTGCCAACATTGAGCTTTACATTGTGACCTCTTTTTGTACTCATTTAAAGTCTTTATAGTTTTGATACTACTAACTTTTAATATAGTGTGTATATCTTCACAAAATTTGGCAGACTTTTAGTAAACATTATAGGTCTTTCACATACAAAAAATCGTATTTTTTAGTGATAAACTAAAAAAAGATTTGTCTGTGAATATATCGAGAATATATATTTTTTTTACTACTTTGCGTGCAAAGTGATTTTTGTGCTAAAATTAAAAATACTTTTTTTCATTTCAAAAATCTCAAATTTCATTCGTGTAATCTCTAAAACCTAAATACATTTCAAATGTTTGTTTTCAGTAAAACTTTATATTTTATCTGTTATTTTCTCTACCATAACTCTATACAAGATTGGTCAATTTGACTGACCTCATAACCACCAAAAAAATAAATTTAAATATAAATTACCAATTTTTCTTTCTAGAATGACTTCAAATTGTAACATGAAACTATATTTGTTTATCCTAAGTAACTTTAAACTTGTAACAGTACACATCTATTTACTTACATTTTATTGTTTTATTATAAGTTGTAAATCACTTAGGTAACATGGAGATCACGTTACGTTATCAAATTACATTACTCACAAGCTACTCCAAACTGCTTGTGTGCAAGCCTTGTGAAACATTTTGAATTTATTATTATTTATTTTACTTAATCTAACCTAAAGAGGTCCCTATTTTTACATTTTATTTACTTTTATAATAATAAATAAAGAATAAACATGAAAAACAAGAAATAAAGTACTTACCCTGGTCTTCTGTTTTTTTGCTGTTGAGTATCAATGACATTTAACCCTACTTTTTTATTATCCTAAGTTCCTTTGTATATATCTTTTTCTCTGATTTTAAGTCTACCAAGGCTGAGCCAAAGTTAGGGATCAGTTAAACCTGCTATGCACATATGCATTTAATTCATGTTAGTTGAAGTGTGTAACCATATCCCATAATGAATGTTTTATTTTGAGTAGATGTGATATGTAGTACTTATGTAGTGGGATGCTATAGCTTTCACAAGAGTTTTTAGGAAATCTCTGAACCACCCATCAATCCTGCTGGTTATGTACCATTTGTTTTACAATGAATTTAATAAGGATAATATACAAGTATAATTTATAAACCTATGGATTAAGATATAAGAGGGATATGACTGTTTGTCAGTCTTGTAATCAACGTGTGCATTTTGTTTTTTATTTATGTACTAATTATAGAATAGTTTGTGTTATATTTTATTATTATGGATTAAACAAATTCATATATAGCAGTTCAAAAAAGTAATTTAAGGAGAGGCAGTAAAATTTTAACAAAAATATTGTTTTTGTTTCAGAGTTCTGCATGTGTTGCATGGGTAAACTTGCAAAGTCATTTAGTAAATAGTATTCCATGATGGAGGGCCACTCATTGACAACATTCACACATTGTATAGATCTGGCTAAATGGTTTGTAAACTCATTAATAGTACTTTAGATAAGTTGTGTATCCATTTTTGTCTATAAAAACACATTAGTATTCACTGATAGATATATCATTCTTTGTGTATTCATCAGGTCAAAAGAAACAAAACCCATATCAATAATAAAATAAGCACAAGGC
This sequence comes from Limulus polyphemus, assembly GCF_000517525.1. Taxonomy (NCBI): domain Eukaryota; kingdom Metazoa; phylum Arthropoda; class Merostomata; order Xiphosura; family Limulidae; genus Limulus; species Limulus polyphemus. The sequence continues at coordinate 52,490 of NW_013666502.1, forward strand.
ATTGGAAATCATTCTTACCATAAACTGATTGATAAAGCATATAGCAGTTACAGGCTTGCAATTACCTGTAGTTCAGGGTTACTGTTCAACTGAATATTATACCAGTTTAATTCTATCAAATATTGTTAACAAAGTGCGTACTGTTTTGATAATATGCTGTAATTGCCTCAGATGGTCCTTAATAGGATATACATACAGAAATAAGAAGAGCAAGCTCCTAGTACACATAGCAAAACACCACCAAATATCAGGTGTTGGATGATGACAAATGTCTCTGAACTCAAAAATATGCATTTTTTTATCACTGAGTTTTTTATTGTCTTCATTGCAGTTTATTTCAAGAAGTAAAATACTCATTATATCAACAGCTTATCTGAAGCTCTGCATTAAAACCTGCATACATTGTGTACGAGACTCAAATTGCCAATACTTTAGTTTATAAGTTGGCTTACATTTGTTTTCAGTAAAATTGCAGCTTGATATATAATGAAGAATATAACATATAATGAAGAATAATTAGATTTGAAATCTTTCTGAATCAGTATCGAGGTTGCTAATAAAATAAACATTTTATTTCTGTAACTTTCGTAGAATAATCATTAATAGATTAGAATTACTTGGATCAAACCCCTCCCCCAGTACTCGACAATAAGTCAACAGTCTTATGACCTAAAAATTGGGCTTTGATACCTGTGATGGGCAGAGTGCAGATAGCCCATTGTGTAGTTTTGTGCTCAATAATGACCAAACTAGTTGGGTGAGTATTTTTAATTTCTTGAAGATAATGATGGCCTAAAATACAAGTACAAAAACTCGTGACATTTTTGTGTGTGTGTGACAATGGTGAAGGAAGTAGTACTTTAATGAAAACATGCTACAGTTAATATAGTATCTTTCAGATGGAGAGTCTTCACATTTTGAGAAGGAAATGATAGCTCCTAGGCAGAATGATTCAGACAGGCAGAGACTGCCAAGTGATGAGCAAGTAGTTACCCTACAATCTAGTCAGCAAGATCTCGAGGAAGAAAACTGGGTCATCAAAGATGTTACTAATGAGGATGCACAGAATAAAAAGGAAAAACGTAAGATTATTTGGTGGCTATGAAAGATAGATTTTCAATAGAAACATTACCACAAAAAGAACTTTATAATTCAGTTTTTTTACAAAGTTTTTTTTAATCAACAAACAGAAGATGCTGAAATGTACCACTTTGGTTTAAGATCATTAAACATTTCCAGGTGGGGGATATTAATGATATCCCCTTTTTCAGAGTGGAAATACAAAACCAAATTGTATGAAACTTTGATTTTTCGATACATCACTACTATGAAGGCTTGGTTTGGTCTGAAGTTTCATTCAGTGGTCGTGTCCAGGGTCACTGATGAGGAGTGGAATTCTCCGAAACTAGTCTGGCCCACAGACACACACCTCAATGCAAGAATAGGCTATTCTAAGCTTTTACTTGTTGTTAAACAAATGTTTAAACAACTCTGTTCAACTATGTATGAAACATAGTATAAACTTTCTAAATTGTGTCTAGGTCCTGCTTAAAGAACTTCTATAACTTGATTTATTTTTTCTATTATTTTTTTAGGTCGTGAAACTTCTAAAATTTTGTTGCAATATACTGAAATATAAAATATTGAAATATAAAAAATCTTGTTTATTTATGTGCAAAAGTTTTTCCTAAGTTGTTATTACTTGTTTCAAAAGTATCCTATTATATATTGTTAAGTCTGATGGCTAATTAGGAAGTGAGAATTCAAGCTACAGAAAATTTCTAACTTGTTATTTTTTTTTTACTGAAATGATAGAAGTTATTGAGTCAAGGTTCAAAATTGAAATAGATGACAACTATAGAAAAAATCTTGAAGGACTAACACAACCAAAATAAAAAACACTTACTGTATAACAACCAAATCTAAACACCACTGTGGTAAACAACTTCAACTTAAAAGTTCTAACTGATAACGAAAAGAAAGTTCACACCTTGGTCCTGAATTTTGCCGTTCCTTCAACTAAACTACCTGTAATACGTGGCTCTAAATCTTCCAGAATCTATAGCAGAACAATTCAGATGTCCAACATATGCTATTTTCAGGTAGGTCAAAAAATCCAACTCCAAACTTTCCAGACAAGAACTTTACACTCTGAATTATCTAAAATGGAATAACACCATCAAGATTCTACCTGCAAACAAAGGAAACAGCAGGAATCCTGCATGCCAATAATTATTATAGAAATATCAAAGAGTTATTAGACAGTTATCAATACAAAAATCTCAACAATGAAGTACCTATGACCCACAAATCCAACATACCTCTTACACTGATCATAGTGCAATGAACACACCCTCCCATCACTTAGATGCCTTTTTGGTATCTGTCCTGTCATCACAACAGGGTAACACTGAACACCATAGCTCAGCAAAGTTCACTGAACTTTTTGGAGATTGACACATCAGTCCACAAAATCTTATTGTCAGTTTTGATGTTACAGGCTTTTTACTAACATTCCAACCATAAAACCTCTATGCATCGCCAAACAAATACTGCTGAATGATGAGACTAACAAATAGAACTGACATGAAAATAGATACCATTATGGATGTAAGTACTGTTTGCCTACAGTCCACCTACTTTTAAAATACACCTACAAGTTCTTTAAACAAAGATGGCCTTGCCACAGAATCACCAATCTCTACAGATAAGAAATCCAGTTTTTAGAGATGCTACACTGATGACATGAGTTATCTGACCCCATGGTCATGAAAACATACTTGCCTTCCCACAACACCTAAACTTTGTAGACATCAGAATCCATTCTACCATGGATATAGAGAGCCTCCCGTTCCTTGGCATTATCACCAGCAAACAGAATGACAAACTGATTACTGTCATATGCTGGAAACCAGCTCATACGTATATAATTACATGTCCAGTCACACCATCCACCTTCTGTTAAATGTAGTATTATACAGTGTCTGCACACCAGAGCCAAAACAACTGATAAATAATCAATTGAAACAGACTCCAAAACTATCATACAGTATTGTAAATATAATGGCTACCCTTTCAGTTTTGTCTCTAATAGTAAAAAAGCCAACTGTTACAAAAACCAAATCTACTATAATTTACCAGTTTTATGTGCAGAACTTAAGAAATTCAACAAGAACATGTGATGGAAAACTTAGCAACAAGTTGGATTCATCCTTGTCAAGACTAAACAAAGAACAACTCATGACAAGAATAAAATTGTCATTCATAAAATAATGTAAAAGGAATTATATTGAAGAGACTGGTAGGCATTTTGGGGCAAGAACGAAAAGAACAAAACTGCATGAGACTAATGAAACCACAGGGTTCCTCCCTGGCTGAAAATGCATCATTAATTATACAAAAAATACTGGGACAATTACAGACTCATTCTCAAAGAAGTTTTGGAAAACAAGAAAATTCAAGGAATCTTTCTGAACTAAAACACTGAAGCCCTCACTAAATAGACTCGCGTGGCAGAAACCAGCAGTTTATGGTTACCATTGGTCACCAACTCACATGTTCCACCACCTACAACCAAGATCCACCAGTAAATCATAACACCTGAAATGTCATCTAATCTACTTGTGTTACATTTTTAGATCATTACACCTCCAAGATTTTCCTGGTAATTGTCGCCTTAAACTAGGCAGTTGTTGCTCATTTTACCTTTGTTTCATTCTCCATGAATAATTGCCATCTGTAAAAGTATAAGGTATATTATCTTTGTGTTACTTGTGCTTTTGTATTTATAAAGAGTTAATGCCATGATAGGCTTTCATCTGCTGCATTTGAAAATCTATTGTAAAAACAGTATTTTTCATGAAAAACCCAACATTTTGTATTTTTACTACAGAAGGTGTAAAGCTAGGACTTGGAGATTTCATCTTCTATAGTGTTTTGGTTGGAAAAGCCTCTTCTTTTGGAGACTGGAATACAACTATAGCTTGCTTTGTTGCCATTTTGATAGTAAGTTGAATTTTATCTTTTTTTTTAATTAATATAATTATTTGTGACATTTGCTTTTTATTTTGAATATTTTGTTCATTGTACCTGTCACTCTAACAAGCTGAACAGACTTATTATAGGAATAAAGCAAATTTCTTTTTTAGCACAAAAGCATGATCTCTGTATTAGTGATTATTGGTTACATAACCTTTCAGTTTGTATCAACTTGAAATGCACATTTTACTTGTAGTATGATATTAGCACTGTATTACATTTAAACCTGGACAGAGGTAGAATTGAAACATTAACCTTGAAATGAAGTTTGTGTTTGTTAGATGAAAGCTAAGCCAAAGTTACCAAAAACAATAAAATATTGGCTTATTAGCATGGGGCATATGAACTTGATTTAAGCTCCATTCCTTTTAGTTAAATTCTTATTATTATATGCATTTTTTCTTATTAGATCATTTAAATACAGCAGTGTGAAATGGTTCCCATGTTGTATTTTAAGTGGACAAAAGGTAAATTTCTTTATCACATAAAAATGAAGTACTTATATTTTGAACAACATAAACATTAATCCTTTATGCTGTTTATTGTATGGTTGTACTTTCTTCCTTGAATGAAAACTCCGATTCAGTTAGTTGGATTGGTTTTAAGGTTAAACTTTCCTAGTTATTTGACAATTCAATTATTTATTATTCTGATCAGTTTCAGACAAAGCTTATTATTATTTCTGATTTGTTTCAAAAGAATTATTTACTCCTTGAACTGATCAGCATCAAATGTACTTTGTTCTTCAATGAATGTAGAGCAAAGTTAATTTTGTATTCAAGACCACAACACTATGAGGTAGTACAAGAGAAAGTGCTAAATACTTGCTTCATAAAACTTGGTAATCGTTGAACTTTATTATATTTTCATATCTGTGTGTATGTGCATCAATTTAAAACAGTATGCCACACCTTCACTTTCTTTTTTACAGCTGTAAGAGTAAAATTTTGTATATGAAGTGTATATGTAGTATCTCAAATGATAAAAGTTTGTTTGCCAGGAAGAGTTCTTTAGTGAAACTTTAAACCAACTAAACTTAAATGCTTGCATTTTAAGAAACTTTAACAATAAAAATAAATTAAGTATATGCTCAGGTTTTGTTGTATTGAGAACCACGAAAATTTTATTTTATCATGTTTAACTTCTGCAAACATAGCAGTTCCCATTTAATCTAGAAAATTAAGTAGGTTATTTGGGAAGTTGTTTTGTGATTTAAGAGAGAGAATGAATGGAACATAAGTAACATTTTTATCTAGCATGAGATTGGTTTATTGTTCATATTTAACATCTCACTGACATGATACATTTGGAAATCTTCATATGTTTATTTACTTTTTGTGGTGAAACCAAAAAGCATGACTTTTCTACAAGGATGCAGATACTGTTTGAAAATAGTTCTTGTATTTGTTTTGGTGTACTTATCTGTAGTAATTCAAATGACAAGAACATTTGGTGTGATAACATTCACAATATTTGTCCTTCAATACAATGGGGTAGGAGAAAGTAATGAGTGTCTATTGTATGATATGGGAGCTGTGACATTTATATATGAAATTAAACTTTGTTACCATATAAGCCAAAAAAAGCTAATGGTATAAGTTTGTTGACTGCTGTTAGTTTCCTATGCTAGTGAACATTTTTATTGGTAACATAACCTTTTTGAATGAATCTTGTGAAAGTAAGTGGATTTTTGCTACAAAAATATAAGTAGTATTTTTTATTCTTAACTTATTTTTTCTTCATTTTCCAGGGTCTGTGTCTCACATTACTGTTGCTTGCTATTTTTAAGAAGGCTTTACCAGCATTGCCAATCTCCATTGCCTTTGGTCTAGTATTTTATTTTGCTACTAGTTCAGTTGTTCGTCCATTTGCCGATAGTCTAGCAAGTGAGCAGTTATTCATTTAGTGTTAACTTATAACTGTTTAATATTTGAACAATTTATGTTACTTGTTATATTATTTCTCTGATTGTAATAACTAAAATATGTTTTTGTGTGACATTTGCTGGAATCATATCTTGTAAACCAGTAGCAATTAAAAATTTGTATTTTTAGTTATGAAGAATTGAATGCAAAAATAAATTGTGTTGAAAGACATTTTTACCTGCACTTTATTCAAAGACTACAAAGAATATTTCTTAGTTTTTTTTATTTTGGTATGTTGAAGCAAATCTTATTGTCATTTTTTTTCTCTATTCCACAATAATCTGTTTTAAATTTTTTAGATTGTATAACACAGCTAAATTACAAGAAAATTAATACTAAGAAAATATTTTAAGACTTTCATATTTGTTCCTCTAACATTTCATTATGAATTAAAGAAAATAGTTTTCATTTTGATGGGGGAAAAAGATGAATATACACTATAATATGTAAATCTTAGTTCCATTATGGTTAGTAATATTTATAAATCTCCATCATGTAATAGATTTTAAGACACTTATTTTCACCAGAATGGCAAAATAAAAATGGTATTTTTTAGTGTAAGGCAGTTCCCTGATGGGAAAGCAGTAAGTATATGGACTTAGAATGCTAAAATATGGGGTTCAATTCCCCACAGTGGGCACAGCAGATAGCTCAATGTGGGTATGCCCTAAAAAAACAAATTAAAAAGCATAAGACATGGATTCTGTAGAATCCTGCATCATCAGCTTCAGAAATTAAGATAAACATATTGACAAGTTTATTTTCAAGTGATAACATCTGAAGTATATTTTCATAAAATATTATTGTGAGTTTGATAAACCGTCCTATTAATTATTGTTTAAACCTTATACAGTAGAACCTCAATTAATGGGCACTGTGCCATTAAGGGCAGACCTTTTTCAGTCTCCTTCTTTCTTTTACTATTTGTAACCAAAATAAATCTTGCAATAATGGGCACTTCGATATTCCATGTTAAGGGCAGTGTCTTTAGTTTTGTTCTCTATATGGGCACTCAGTAAAGTGGGCAGTTACTTTTTGTATGCCTGTACGGTATACTGCTAAATTCCAAACATTCCCACCAGAAGGATGACAATTATTCAAACACTTGCGATGTTTATTGGATCACCTCCAAACCATATACTGTAATAAACGTTTTCACAGATTCAAAGTGCAATATTATTACTCTGGGGAACTTTTATTGTAAACACTGTAGGATACATAAGCTGATAAATTCCACATTGTGTTCTCGGAGCAGGGGACAAGTTACTTTTTTGTATGCCTGTACGGTATACTGCTAAATTCCAAACATCCCACCAGAAGGATGACAATTATTCAAACACTTGCGATGTTTATTGGATCACCTCCAAACCATATACTGTAATAAACGTTTTCACAGATTCAAAGTGCAATATTATTACTCTGGGGAATTCTTATTGTAAACACTGTAGGATACATAAGCTGATAAATTCCACATTGTGTTCTTGGAGCAGGGGACAAGTTGGATTATTTCTGTGCGCATGCTTTGTTGCTTTTGAAAGTATCGTATTACAGTATTACGTAAACAGTCTACTGACACAAGCAGTTAAATAAACAAAATAAATGTGAAATGTTTAGCAGTTTAAACACCAAAGAGAAGTACTTTGAAACTTTGTGACCAAAGAAAAAATGGAACAGCTAATCCACTCCCAAAGACTTCCTGTTGAAAACACTCCATGTCATGGCAACGTACAACTCACGAACACCCATGTCCTGCATACAGCAAAAAAATTGTGGGGGGCCTTGAAATTCAGAAATTTAGTACAGTCAATAAGGAATCCAACTTTGAGTGGCTCATTTTTTAAATTAAAAGCACTTGCTGTAGAGGGCATTTGTTGAGTGTAGTATTAATGTGAGTAGTGCATGAAACAAAGCAAAGGAATACACTGTTAATCAAAGCTAACGAAAATGAGATCATCTTTACTACTTGGTACTTAAAACCTGAAAAACTTAATATTTTATTAACAAAAATTATGGTTTTAAGATTGTAAAATTCATAGCATAATGGGATTTGATGAGGATTCTTGGTACTTTTTTGTGACAATTATGGTAGTTTCATGATGTTTCGAGACTTATTTTCTCCAGAGTTGTAACGAGTAAGAAAATTAAGAATTATGCCACAATAGTGAATTATATGAGGATCAAAAAGAACTCGCACGTGCAACTACAATTATGAGAACTAACAGTTTAACACAGCTTATGATAAAATATGTAATTCATTGTATCTAAGGTAGAGCTAGTAACACTTCAAGATATTACAAACTATTATTATTCATCATTTAACAAAAATGATGGAAAAATTATATATCGTATGGTAGTATTTCTAAAAGTGTAGTTGGTGAGGATCCTTCAAATGGTCTGTAGACTGGTCTAAAATGCAAGTCACTGATGTGCAAGGCCATATGAGAGACCTGGTTTTTAACCAGACATTATCTCGTTGATATCCCATCAAAAGCAGTGCCATTCTTTCCATTAATTCTGATGAGTTTTTGCAGTAGCAAGTGAAAGTGGATGGGGGTAGAATTGGAAGGTGGTCTGCTGGGTCTTTTGCCCCACCGAAATCATTCGGAGATGGAAAAGTTTGAGAACCACTGTTGTATTGAAATGACTGTTTGATAATCTTCTAAACTGCCATAGATACTAATTCCTCAATTAGACATCTAAAATAATTTTAAATAAAAGTATAGAAAAGTTTTCAAGGCTATTTTGTAGGTTTATATTCAAATGTATACATGAAACAATTTGCCATTATGTTAACAATGAAATAGAATTTTGAAATGGTGTATTTAAGTGTTTTACACTCACAAAAAAGAAACCTATCATTCTATAGGTATTTGAAGAACTTGTAGCATTCCGGCAAAATTTAATTCTTCGTATTGTTAGCCGACACTAGGCAGCTGGTACCTAATTGAACAGAGTTGTTTACTGATGAGGAGTGGTATTCTCCGAAACTAGTCTGGCTTACAGAACCCCCCCCCCCCAATGAAAGAATAGACCATTCCAAGCTTTTACTTGTTGTTAAACAAATGTTTAAACAGCAGAATCAAACTTGGCTTAATGTTGGTAGGCCAATACCAGAACAATTAATGTTAATCTGCCTTTGTGGATATAATTTGGTGTCCTTGTGGCATAAAATAAAACACTTTTTTTTTAAATGAATACACACATGTACTGGAACAAAAAGCCTTTGTGCTTGGAGTATTGTTTGTTTAATGTTCTATATCTGAAGGGTACTCTTTTTTTTTTTCTCCCAAGCTCACCTCAAATCACCAGTTTCATAACATTTATTGAATGTATATCGGACATTCCAATTAAAACTATTAGATAACATTCAGCCATTATCACAAAATGTTAAAACTATTTGATTTGCAATAAAAGACCTTTGAGTGACTGTTTTGACAAGCAGTTTTTCCAGCTCACTGCTGTAGAATAAAAATGGCCACTAGGGGTCAGTGCAAGAAGAGATTCCACTGCAGCTGAAAAAACATCATTCCATTCCTATGAATGGTAGCTTTAAAATTACAGTTATAACAAGTGTAATCTTATGTGAAGTTGTAACTATATTAAGCCCAAATGTAACTAGACAGGTACAATATAGCATACACACACATTTATATTAATTTTTAGAGAAATACAGATTTAATGAGTTAGAAGTAATTTCTAACACTAAGAATATTGGGAATATTATAAGTTGTTTATGATAATTAAAATTGCAAAACGTTATGAAAATGTGCAATCATATGAAGTTTATAATTTTACTATGATAATCAAGGTAAATCACTTTAATATTTTAACTTAATGGTGGGAAGATGACTTCAGAAAATGTTTGAGAAATTGTTATTTTATTCCTTGAATGATAATAGTAAGAGCCTCCAGGATGGCATAATAATAGTAGAAAACCTAGTCAGAAATTTTGGAATAATAATTATAGCCTCCAGAATTGCATTATAACATAAGGAAGTTTTACAGAAACTTTGGAATAATAATTATAGCCACCCAGAATTACATGATAACATTAGGAAATTTTAAAGAAACTCTATAGCCTTCAAGTTTACATGATGATATTGGGAAGTTTCGAGAAACATCAGAGTGACGATTATACCCTACAGGATTGATGACTGTAGGATACACTCTTAAGGTCATTACAAGGTAGAGAATAACTAAAAGAATGGTTCTGATTTATGAGATTTTGTGTCAAATTTGTATTTCATAAAATATCTATTGCCATTAACTGCGGTTTTAGAAAGGAACACCAAGATTTGTAAAATACCCAAGTTTCGAGCTTTGTTAAAAGAGTGGTGATGTTATTATGTGGTTTAAAAATCAAAATATCTTTACAAAAAAAAAAACTTCCTGGTGACCCAATGGTAAGTTTGAGACCTGTTAAAAAGTATGGTTCAATCTGTGCTGTTGGCACAGTGCACGTATCCATTGTGCAGCTTGATGCTTAAAACAAAATTAAGAACGATTTGGATCTACAAAATGTTGCCCTCCAGTGGCTCAGTGATAAATCTGAGGACTTATAACTCTCAAAACCAGGCTTCGATACCCGTGGTATGCACAGATAGACCATTGTGTAGCTTTGTGCTCAACTACAAACAAGTTATAAAATATTACCGAGCATAAACGGCTAATGAGAATAACAAGAAATACTTTTTTTCTTTCTTAATACATGTTATGAACAAGGTAGAATAAGCAGAGGTTACCCTTTTTTTACACGTGCCTTAAGAGCCAAGGGGTGTCTTTACACTACAATTTGTTTAATATTAAAAGTAAGTTCAATCCAGAAACTCCCCAGAGAGGGTGGTTTTGGACCTATGTCTTCGAGACAATATTCGTTTGTTAATTGATAAATATTTGTGTGTAATATCGCATCCTCAAGTCTCCATACTAGCTAGTACTAAGGTCTACCCGCTGGGAGTAAATTCAGTATATATCAATGAAGCCTCATTCTCAGCATCATTAATTAAGCAATTGCCAACCTTTTATGCTTCCGCTATCACCTTTTTATGTTTAGCTTTCAATTGATATACAAACGATTTCAACTGTAGGGAAGGTCGAAGCATCACGATAGTCAGCAGTAGGATGAGCAGACAGGAACACTTTGAAAGCAGCTACAGGCATAATATTGTACTCGGCTTGCAGCACAATAGCTGCCAAGGTAGTTCTAAACGGTTCCTGAATACCACTGCGTGTCATTTGGAGACTTCCATACTTATTGTGCTTGGCAGTTAAGCTCGAGATGCGTTGACATGAAATTTCAATTCAAATTAAGAAAAACCGGGTTGGGTAATGTTTTTTCAACAAAAATGTCTATCACTGGCTTCTAAAATATTTGATTAAAGTTGGAAACTAGTACTTTCATTAACTTTTGTTGAAGCTAGTTTACATGGTTAAAAAGGGAGATTTGTGGTTTTCTTAGCGCAAAAATTAACAATGAGATATCTGCGCTCTGTCAACCGCGAGTATTCGAACACCCGACTTTAGCGTTGGAAATCCATAAGTTTTACGCTGACCCTGGGGACAGGGCTTCTGAAATTGCGTATGAGACCACTAAGGTCTAAATCCGGCTGATTATGAACGAAGAATTTCAGTACTCTTCACAATGAGACTAAGAAACGTTATCAAGAAATAGTTTTTGAGGAAAGCCAATAAATCATGGTGACTACTTTGGGTGCAGTTTTTTTTTCTTCTATAATAATTAGGCCATGGTCCCTCTGACCTACAAGTGTATTATATCTAGATTTATTCGTATTAGTTTGATACTTGAAAAGGAGGGAAAAAACAAAACAAAAATAACATGTTTATGCTTTTTAATAAGCCCGTTTTGCGTCATTTCTGGTGTCATTTTAAGTATGCAATTTTTCTCTGCTTTACACTATTACCAGAAATGTTATTAGTCAGTCTCATTTTTATTTTTGTTTGGCCGGATGTGAATCTGAGGGTCGATGGTTCACGTCCTGTTGCCGGAAAATCACAACCCGCACTTTGGGGCTGTGTTATAAAAATGACAGTTAAATTCAACTGTTCGATTACATTAGTCAAAGACTTGGCGGTAGGTGCTATTTACTTACTACTTTCCTCTAGTCTACGAGTTCAAAATGAGGGACTGCTAGCACAGACAGCCCTTATGTAGCTTTGCTCGAATATAAGAAGCAAAATTTTATTATTATTATTATTTATTTTTATGTTTATACCTATTACGAGTCATGAATTTTAGTTTCTCAGGGTAAAAAACTTTCTATTGTGACTTTCATTATTTCATTATATATATTCTTTTAAACGTTCTAACAACCAGTTTCTGATTTTAAAACGAAAATGTTACTCATGCAGAAAATGAAACACACCATGAAGACGTATTAGGTTATGTATGCGTTAAGCCTGTCTTAAATAAAATGAATGTTTGCGTCTTGTAAAATTGAAAAATTAAAGGAAAAGTTAATTGTTTCGTTTTTTGGATAATAACAAAGAGGAAAGTAATGTATGTCAACAATAGCATTTGAAGTCAGCAGCCTAATGTCTTCTGATGGTTCAATGGTATGTTTGAGAGCTTGTAACACTACAATCTTGGTTCGATCCGCGTGGTAGACACAGAATAGATAGTTCATTATGTAGCTTTGTGCTAAAAAAAACAAACAAATAAAGTAGCCTATATAGTCAACTATCGAAACGCTCGTGCTTTCTAAAACATTTGTTTTCGGATATTCTGCGCTAGCCGTCCCTAATTTAGCAGTGCTAAATTAGAGGGAAGGCAGTTAATCAACACCACCCACCGCCGCCAACTCTTGGGCTACTCTTTTACGAACGAATAGTAGGACTGACCGTCATATTACAACGTCCCCACGGCTGAAAGGGCGAGCATGTTTGGCGAGGGGGGACGCCTAAATACTTAAATGATTATTTTACGATATCGCCAAATACATTCAATGTTTGTCGCAAATATTATGTTTCAACTGCCCTGCAAAATTAATTGAAATAATTCTAGATACATTAACAGAGAAAATCAGAAACAACCAGGAACTAAATACTTCATTACTAAGCAAAGTCCTATCTCATATGGAGGTAGCAGACAGACTACTTGAGCCCACCAGTGTCCCAGCGGTACGCCTGTTGGCTTACAACGCTTAAAACCGGGTTTCGATACCCGTAGTAGGCACAGCACAGAGAATCCAATGTGTAGTTTTGTGCTTAACTGCAAACAAACAGATTAATTGACTGCAAAACCAATTCTCAATCATCAGCAGTTGAAGCCAGGACTACAAGTAAACTGTAGTCTGAAACCTGCCCACCAAAATATTTAACTTAATAAGTAATAGCTAGAAAGTGAAACGACTGGTGGATCAGATAATAAGAATAAAATAAATTATTAAACTAATCACAACTCATGCTTTTACCGGATGAAATTGGTTTCGATACCCGTGGTGGGCAAATCACAGATAACCTATCATGAAGACTTGTGTTTCACAACAAACAAACAGTCACCCGAGCCGCTTCCTCCCTCCAAGTGGTTCAGCGGCAAGTTTGGGGACTTATAATGCTAAACATCGTGCTTAGATGCCCGCGTTGTAACTTCTTGATTAAAAACAATTAAACGTTTACCAGAGCTCCGCCCAAGGAAACACTGAAGCTTTGGTCAACACAGAAAGACTATGTAGCACACGTTGATTTACTCCCAAGACAGGATATGTCTGTCATTCCACCAAGATATTTTGAACATAAACCTGGGATTTTGCTATTCGGTTTTCGCCCATACTAATGACTGATTGTACTAGAACAGTCTGTCAGTTGCTGTACAGAAGCAACAAGCTGGCAAGTGCGACAACTAAACAAGTAATAATGGCGAGCTCACAAGTATCGACTTAAGCCTTACAGAGAGATAAACATGACAAATTCCAGTAGAATTTAATGCTCTAAAGTTGATACCGACACTATAAATAACTACTGAAAATACCTATTATGACGCCACTACCGTCTTTTCCAAACGATGTATTGAGGTCTGCGTTGTGTCAGGCCTCTTTGTTCCAGAATAATAACAATTCCCTAACCAAAAGGTACATTACACTTCCAGAGGTTTCTTATTTTAGTCGTGCAAAGCTACACAATGAGTTTTCTGCACTTTGTTTACTATGGAAGTATAACCCCGGATTTTAGCGTTGTAAGACAGTAAACTAACCGTTGAAATAACTAAAAGTTATTTCAAATTTGAAAAAGTTGTGTAACTCAATTAAAATCATATGATATGACACAGGTAATACCAAATTTTCATAGACCCCCTTATTTTTAATGAATAAACATTTACATAATTTCAAATATTGGATACCTATGGATTTCTGTTAAAATAATCCAAAATTTCTAGCATACGACTCAAGGGGCTAAATACAATGTGATCATTGCATATCTGTTACATCTAGTACTTTTTCTTTTTGTTGTTTACTTGGAGTATCTTGTTGAAAGGCGTTGTTTGACAGTTAGCGCCACCTATTCATCCTTTTCACGTTTCTGTGGTTTTATTTGAGAATGTTCTCTTGCCCCTAGTGGTATGTCTGCGGACTTATACTGCTAGTAGTGGGCAGATCACAGATAGCCCTTTGTGTAGCTTTGTGCTTAATAACAAACAACAGCGATTGTTCTCATCTTGTACACTGCCGTCTTGTTATATAGTTATGTAAAGTCGATTTGTATTGCATATATAACAGAACAGTTCACATTAAATGGAAGATTAAAATATTACAGAAGTACATTTAATATTAGATTTTTTCAATGGCTGCTTCCACATAAATATACAGTACAAGTTAGGATTTTTTTTAATTTTCAAAAGTTCATTAAAACTATTGTTGCACAATGAATTCGTAACCAAGAGCTCAAACAAAACAACTAATATCACAATAAGTTTATCAAATAAACAGTCGACAAGAGGTCAACATTAAAAGATTAGGTTTGGAATGTCACTTTACCTACCGAATTTGATGTGGGACAGCCATACGATTTAATATACAATAGTTATAGAATACGTAATACGTCTTATTATTCAGTGAAAACATCTGAAACAATTTTAAAAGGCTGAAAGTTGAAAAAACAGGTGATTTGAAAAGGCAGCTTTTTAGCAGTTATCGCCTCAGATTTGATTTTTTATTTGTGTTTTTAGTAATTAGAAACATTTTGTAGTAACTTGTTAAAATATATAATGTACTGTAGCGTGTGGTTTCGAATGTATTTAGGTAAATATGTGAAGCCTAATTGTGGAATAAACAAGTTTTTAATGTTTTCGTTATGACTTTGGGGAAATATAATCCTATGGTATTTTACTAATGTGTGCACTTTTAAGGCGTTAATTGCTGTTTATCGTTTTAATTTTGAATTATTTACAAGCAACCACCACTGAACAGTCCGTCCTTTCAAGCCGGTTATCGAAAACATTCAAAATTTGGATTTACAATATAACTTTCATGCAATAAAGGATTAAAGCGGCCGTACAATGGAACTTCGGATTCAAATACCCTTTTATTTTGATGGTCATAATACAAATTCACGTTTTTTTATATATTTCAAAACCATCTAAGTTCAATAACAAAGCCTCATTTCATTTGAAAAAATTAATAAACACGACCATTTTTCAGTAGCAGATTTTACATTGACTTGAATTATTTTAACGTTGTTGTTTTTCTTGTATTAACGGTATTATTAAACAAAGACTCTTCATAATATGTTTATATTTGTTTATTTGAAGTTAAGCACAAAGCTACACAATGGGCTATCTGTGCTCTGCCCACCACGGGTATCGAAACTCGGTTTCTAGCGTTGTGAATCTGCAGACATACCGCTTTGCCACTGGGAGGATTCATAATATGTACAGTTAATTTTTGTTTTAATATTTGTTGAACAAGATGATCTGATTAAACTACAAAAGAAAAAATGTAATTAAAAAAAAAATCCATTTCCCTCGTCACCGAACATGATCGTTCTTTCAGCCGTATTGATGTTATAATGTGACGGTCAGTTCCACTATTTGTAAGTAAAAGAGTAATTCATGAGTTGGCGGTGGGTAACGTTGACCAACTGCCTTCCCACTACCCTATTACTGCTAAATTAGGGACGGCGAGCGCAGATAGCCCTGGAGCAGCTTTGCGCGAAATTCGAACAAACAAACAAACTTTTTGCTTACTGGGGACAACTAGCATCATACCACAATGAATACTTTCACTGTATTACACATAAATATAGAAGGCAGCCTTGTTTCCAAGCAGCATGAGATCAAATACATCGGAAGATATCATATTTATCACCGAAACAATGCTCTACAACTACCATTCTTTCAAAATGACAGAATACCAAGTAGAAAGAATACCCAGACCAAACAAGGAATCCTCACAACGGGGCATACTACTACTACTATGCAAAAAACAATTATCTATAAACACAATACATTTACCCTGAAAATAATACAATAGATGTACGTCTAAGCAATAACCAAACAGTCACAATAGTAGGTATATACTGCTCACCACAAAACAAACCAGACACTACACTACTAAACAACATCATCTCCCACAACAACAAATATATTATTATAGGCGACTTCAATAGCAAAAACACAATTTTCGATTGCAAAACCACAAATGTTAATGGAATACATCTACTATCATTTCTGGAAGATTCAGATACCTACCTACTACACGATACAACACCAACACATATCACTCCAGTGATCTACTAGACCTGTGTATGTGTTCACTAACATTATTAAGATTCAGTTACCTACCTACTAAAAGATACAACACCAACACATACCAGTGATATACTAGACCTGTGTATGTGTTCACCAACATTAATAAGATTCACATACCTACCTACTAAACGATACAACACCAACACATACCAGTAACACATATCACTCCAGTGATATACTAGACCCGTGTATGTGTTCACCAACGTTAATATGATTCACATACCGACCCTCTAAACTATACAACACCAACACATACTAGTAACACATATCACTCCAGTGATATACTAGACCTGTGTATGTGTTCACTAACATTATTGAGATTCAAGTACCTACCTACTAAACGATACACCACACACATATACCAATGACACATATCACTCCAGTGATCTACTAAACCTGTGTATGTGTTCACCAACATTACTAAGATTCACATACCTACCTCTTAAACTATACAACACCAACACATACCAGTAACACATATCACTT
>NW_013666502.1:69987-85656 GCF_000517525.1 Limulus polyphemus
ACGATACACCACACACATATACCAATGACACATATCACTCCAGTGATCTACTAAACCTGTGTATGTGTTCACCAACATTACTAAGATTCACATACCTACCTCTTAAACTATACAACACCAACACATACCAGTAACACATATCACTTCAGTGATCTAATAAATCTATGTATGTGTTCACCAACATTAATATGATTCACATACCGACCCTCTAAACTATACAACACCAACACATACCAGTAACACATATCACTCCAGTGATATACTAGACCTGTGTATGTGTTCACTAACATTATTGAGATTCAGATACCTACCTACTAAACGATACACCACCAACACATACCAATGACACATATCACTCCAGTGATCTACTGAACCTGTGTATGTGTTTACTAAGATTCACATACCTACCTCTTAAACTATACAACACCAACACATACCAGTAACACATATCACTCCAGTGATATACTAGACCTGTGTACGTGTTCACTAACATTAATAAACAACTTTCTAGCATTCAACGTAGGAAAAGATTCAGACAGCGACCACTTACCGATATGGAGTGTGTTCGATCTCTCACCACACCAAAATCAAACAAAACACACACAGAAAAAATTCACTACAAAAAAAGCAAATTGGAAGAAATATGAGGAGATATTAATAGAGCTTCTCCAACATGAACCCATCACAACAGCCACTAACAGCCTGGATACAGACAGGTACTGTTCAGTAATCTCAGAGAGCCTCATAAAAACAGCAGACAGTATCAATAAACAATACCCAAACCAAATGGCAATCTAACACTGATATAATCAACAAAATAAAGGAACGAAGAAGATTAAGAAGAGAATATTTGACAACCGGTGACCCACAAACAAAAATGCAATTAAATACGCTCAGAAACAAAACGAGGAACAACATTAAGCTACTAAAATCACAAAAATGGGACATCTTCTGTACACAAATAAACTCATAAACAGATTCCAAAGATTTCTGGTCCCATTTAAAAAAAGCTACAAAGTCAAATAAAACAACTATCACCACCTACCCTACACTTAAACATAATAATAAACTAGCACACACGAATAAACAGAAAACACACGCCTTTTAAGAACAACTCCAAAAAACTTTCAAAACACCAGACGACTCAAACATGAAAACCACTTCATGAACATAGTAAATAATTATATCACAACAAATAACACAACAGAAGCGGAACACGACTACACAACAAAACAACTTATTAGACCATCACAGTAACAGAAGTACAAGAAAACATAAAACTTTTGAAAAATAATGCACCAGGACAAGACAAAATTCAAAACTTTGAACTTCTCCTCTCTAAGCATCATAAATAAGAATCTTACAGGCCAAACAGTGCTAGGCTAACTGAATCCTAGACACAAACGTAGCTCTATTTTGAAAGGTTTTTATATGTAAAAATAATATTATGTGTGTGTGTGTGTGTGTGTATGACTGCTAAGAGTAACTGTATTGTGAACACGAACTAATAGTGCGATCATACATACGTGAAGTTAGTGAAAATATACGACTTAGTATTACCTCATGAATTGGATGGACATGACACGAAAAGGGTATGTTAATTAAAACTGCGGACAATGGACAAAACATAACATACTGTGAGTAACGCAGCAACAACGTAACAAGGGTTATTACCTGGGATTCACTAACAGTGCAAATAAAATAACAATTCCAGGGAGGGAGGAAGAGGTCTACGCTAAACATGACCCTCCTTGGTCCAAAACATGGACCGAAACCCGATGAAGATTGTGTACTTCCTGGAGATTCAGTGGTAAGTTTCGGAACTTATAATGCTAAAATTCGGGGTTCGACCCACTGGTTGACACAGAATAGATAACTCATTTTGTAGCTTTGTGCTTTACAACAACCAACCACCCTTCTTCCCAAAAGTAACGTTTTAGTTGGGTTTTTTAAAATTTAATAACATATAAACAACATTAAATTATAGTCCTTTTCTTACTGCATGTATGAAACAGTTATTGACTACAATACAGGCATTCTAAAGATTAGTATGCGTGAGAAAGATTTATAAATGTGTGAAAATTTTCGTAGTAAAAATATCTTAATTCTACAAAAATCTTTACTAGTAAATTATGTTTAAAAGTAGATATATATCGAAAATTAGTATCTCAATGGTGTCGTTGACCACAATGTAGTTTCTGAGGTCACACTTGGACAAAATATTGATGTGGTATTTGCATTTTGTTGGTTGTTTTTGATTTCTAACTACTGGTAATTTTATATTTTAACCCGTTGGAGAGACAACAAGGACATGACAAACAATAGGAAGCTTCTGGATATGGTGTTTATTTATACTTGCATAATATAATTAAAATATATTTTCTTGTACGTTTCTCAAACAATTGACAAGACAGCTCTTATAGAAATCACTCACTGAACCTCTGAAATCAAATAAAAGATATTTATTGGTGGCTATTTTTCTATCATCGTTAAATGACTTAATATATTGCACTGGTTCAGAGAACAGTTAATCTTCTAACACTTAGCTTCGTAATCCTTCTTAATGGGTAAAGTAAGCAGTGTTTACTTCACGAAGTTCTGCTAAGATAGAAGAGGTAAAAAGTACTGATATCTTTTTATGCTTAGGCTCATTCTAGGATTATTGTCAGAGAAATAATATAAAACAGACTTATGTTTTAGTTACGTCTACTTAAAGGTTTCTGGCGAGAAAGAAAAAAAGTGATCTATTTTGTGCTAATACCAAAACAGTAGTGATTGGTGAGAAAAATATTATTAAATAGACTGACCCATCTCCTTCTTAGGCCTAATCAAAGGTTTCGTGTAAGAAAAAGAACGTTAAAGTGTTCCGTCTTTAGACTCATATTGAGATAATTGTTACTGACAGGAGATGGTGAATCCTGAAATTGATTCATCTCGGAGTAAAGCTGAGTGTTTTGTTTTTTCTGTGTTATTTGTTTTAATTTTTGGTCGAACTATGATCGTATCTAAATTGTTAGCTAAAGCAAAAATTATAAAATGTAAATCGCTGTTCATATTCGTTTTAAGATAAAATAAAATAATTAAACTTTATATCCTTTATTATGTCAGTTTTATGATGATATCTATTATGTGTGATTTGATTTGAAAGTCTACAGTTTTTTGTTGTTGTTTTGTTTATAACACACAGCTTATTTTACACCACGCATGGAGCATATGCGAATCCCTCATTTTTTTTAAGAAATAAAATTCAAAAAGTTATGCATACCGCAATCATTGTAGCTGTCGATACACTCTCTCAATTTTTCTCTGTGGAACATAATCCGTGTTCAAGCTATTCATCACTTTCATTTCAGTAAATGCTTCTTTTGTTGGTATGTAAACGTTTTGAAGGAAATCTATTTTTCATTGTTTATTCGTTTAACTTTGAGAAATTAGAATGGATGATTTTCGCTGACGTTACGTCGGAGAATAGAACAATGAAAGCGGGGGGTGCGCAACAAAGTCCACTGACTTGGGGCTCGCTATTATAGGTTTTACCCCCCGTGGAGTAGCTGTCTAGTGCCAGCACTGGCCTGTAGGTCTAATGAAAACAATTACATAGCATCGAGTGTGTGTGGCAAACATCAAAAACAGCTGTGTTTAAATGTAAAGAGATGGTTAATATAAGTTAATGTCATACAAGTAAAGAAGTATCTACCCTACTGTCAGATGCAATTCTTTAATTATATCTAAAAAGGAGTTTTATTAAGTTTTGGTTTTGTTCGTCTCCAAGACTGTGGCTGTTAGAGGCCCTCGTTTGCTTGATTTCGTCTTTTAGCTTATTCTACACATTGCATCTTCTTAAAGTTTTTGCATACACGCCATTTTTTTCACGGCTAAAAAGCTACAAAGAGTGTCTGTGGTAAGTTCTATCTTCGAGCTAGTTGGGCCAACGAGAGCTAACACTACACTAAACCGCAGTTACAACTTCTCGTTCATAATGTGAGTTTGGTTCAATTTCTTCTAACTACATTTTCCTTTTTCATTTGAACGGTAATGTACATCACCAAACATGTTGAACATCAGAGCGACAGAGACTTTTCACTGATCACATTTAAAAACAGCCAATAGTTAAGCTTTTATTTTCTACCCCCGTCACCCGGTAGGACAGCGGTAAGTTTATAGAATTACGATGTTAAAATACGGAGTTCGATTCTCCGTGGTGGACACAACTGATAGCTCAGTGTGGAGTTGCTCTAAAAAACAAACAAATTTTGAACCGTGAATATAAAATCATTTCACTGTCACGCATTTTATGCCTTAATCGATAATACTTGTTTTATGCAAGGTTCTAATAAATATGTTATCAGATACCACGTTAAAACATCTACTAAATGGAAACCTGGATTATATTTTATATGATCATTTATATTCAGCCAGCATATAGAATTTATTACTTTCAACTTAACGTTTCCTCTGTGTTGAATTATTTATTTTACTACAAGATAGTTTCACAAAATTACAGGAAAAAAATGCTGCCTTACGTTTCATGAATACGAAATGTGTAGCTTATCTTTTGGTTCTCTTTTTAAGTGCCAAACTTAACTTTTAACTGACACAGTGGAAATTTCAAGAGCTTTAAAGCACTAGAATTACACATCTGTACACGAGACAGAATAAGCGTCGCAACAGCAATATTTTAAATTTAAATCGAGGTTCCAAAACCACAACTTTCGATAAAATATTATACGCGCTTTCTAACGTTCCGTTCCAGATGTGATACAGAGTATGATAAAATTACTTTGATGTTAAAACTACCGATTTTATTTATTCTCCCAGGAGTAAAGATAAATTAACGTTGCTATAGCGTGCTTATAATTAACTATTATTCGCATATTTCATGTTTGTACTATAGTAAAGTAAAATTAAGGTACTTGTTCTTGCATAAAAACTAATAAATAATCTTTATTCACGCGTCATACTGATACTGAATACAAAAATGTCATAATAATCCACCGAGAAAAGAAAATTGCAATAGAACTTGAATTTTGAACGGTATCTTATGCACGCATGAGTTAAACAATCAGGTAAAAGTCTCCTTTGAAGTACAGATAAGAAAGAGGACAGTCAGCCAGAAAAACCCGTTGTCACAAGTTTTGTCGGGCACTTTAAAGAGATTGACTGTCACCTTACTATAGTGGACGTAGCTTGTATGTCAATGTCTATGTATGTAACCAAAACTCCTGCGCTATCTATTGAATGGCATCACACACCAAAATCCATAAAAAATTTCACACTGTGGGTACTCAAGTGGACCTTTCCACCCGCAGTCCACCTCCGACCCTCGAAAGAAGTAAGTTATGGTGCAGTGACTAAGCAACCCCCCCCCCCAAGAAAAAAACAACAATAACAACGAAGAAAACTATTTACTGTTTCTAATGGCAAAGACAAAGCAGGCGGTATGCAAAAACCTGTTGTAAAGATATCTATTGTTGAACTAGTTGATAGTGACCGCAAGAGTACATTACAACTGATTGAGGCACATCTTTAGTACATGATGTGTTACACCTTTAGTACGTGATGAGTTACATCTTTAGTATAAGATGAGTCACATCTTTTGTACATGATGAGGTACATCTTTAGTACATGATGAGTTACATCTTTAGTATGAGTCACATCTTTAGTACATGATGAAGTACACCTTTAGTACGTGATGAGTTACACCTTTAGTACGTGATGAGTTACATCATTTGTATATGATGTGTTACAGCTTTAGTACACGATGAATTGCATCTTTAGTACATGATGTGTTACACATTTAGTACATGATGAGTTATACCTTTAGTAAATAAAAGACGCATATTTTTGGTACATGATGGAGATCACATCTTTAGGTCATGATAGACACAGTTAGTGCATATTACTACTGTTCATCATGAAAGACACAGTTAGTACATATTACTACTGTACACCTTTAGGTCATGAAAGACACAGTTAGTACATATTACTACTGTACACCTTTACGTCATGATAGACACACTTAGTACATATTACTACTGTACATCTTTAGGTCATGAAAGACACAGTTAGTACATATTACTACTGTACACCTTTAGGTCATGAAAGACACAGTTAGTACATATTACTACTGTACACCTTTACGTCATGATAGACACACTTAGTACATATCACTATTGTACATCTTTAGCATATCCACTAACCTGTAAAGTAGAAGTACATTTTATACATAAAGTTATTATGGAATTGTTGCTTATAATAAAAATAGACATTATAGATGAGACTGGTGAGAATAAAGGCAAAGAGCAAGCCATTGTTTTATAAGAACAGAAATATTTGTAAAAGTAGTAAAGCACTTATGCTTAAAGAAAATCATTATTCACAACGTAGAAAAATAAAACAATTATGCCGTTAATGATGCGAACAGATAGACACAAGTATGGACTAGGATTACTACACCCACAAAGTTAAAACAGAATATTATCGTCAGAAACATATATACTTCATTGGTAGATTTTTCTTTAAGTAACTACTGCGTGAAGTCACGCATGAGGACGAGGTTAATGATATCGACTCTAGGTGTTGTTATGAGGAGAAAATATGTCTTAGAAATGCTGCAAGTTAATCATGTGGTTATTAAAAGTATTTAACACCATAATTTGTAACCACATGGTTAATTTGCAGCATTTATAAGACATTACTTTACGAGTGCATTGTTTCATTAAATAAACAATCGTTGTAAACATCCTAGTAAGTAGCTTCTTTGTATTACACGTTTGTGTAAAGGTAAAAGCTGTTATACAGGTTTAGTGTTGTAAATCAGGTTGAAAAATATTACTTTTAGTTATTACACTTACCCAAACATTCTCATAGATATTTTAAGTAACAAAACTTGAAATGTTTATACTTCGTACTTATTTTTGTTTCCACTCTTCACTTGATTATCACCCATATTCTGCACATAGAGAACACAGATGTTTCGCTTCTCTCTCTCTCTCTCTCTTGTTATTTTTTGAAATAACCTTCAGAAAATGTCGTGTACTCGGTGTATTTTCATGTACGTGCATTGAAATAACCTTCAGAAAATGTCGTGTACTCGGTGTATTTTCATGTACGTGCATTGAAATAACCTTCAAAAAATGTCGTGTACTCGGTGCATTTTCATGTACGTGCATTGAAATAACCTTCAGAAAATGTCGTGTACTCGGTGTATTTTCATGTACGTGCATTGAAATAACCTTCACAAAATGTCGCTTATTCGGTGTATTTCCATGTACGTGCAGAAGTTAAGAAAAAAAAAAATGTTTAGAGAAATTCTTACGAGTACATATACTTGTGATAATACGTTTATTTACCGGTCCTCCATTTAAATACGGTGCGTATGTTAACACATGGCGAAATAATATAATTGTACTATAAGTATATAACAGGACTATAAAAACTATATTTATTTGTATTTCAAGTATTCTATGTACTAAGAGTCAGCACTTGTAAAAGTAATGATGTGACTTACCTTACGGTTTAATATTACTACTTGTTAATTTTTCCACGCTAAAAACTAGTGGAAACTTTTAAAATACAAATTATGCATAGTTGGTATAGATTTATTTTGGAACCGAGATATTTTTTATATTAAAATGTGACCTCTAAGGTTTAATCCTCATATTACAGACTAGTTTTATACCGCTCACCACCGGTGGGGTCCACTTGTTCAAGCATATTGAGTAGATTTCATGCGTTAGTCTGTTACAACAATCAGCGTAAAGAACTATCTAAAATGGAAGATGGGTAAAATCCTTTCGTTTTCTATGTAAAATTAATTATAAACTTCACCAATAATTAAAGGAATAATTGCAATATTGACGATATTTAGCTTGGGTTTCTTTTTTTTCTTTACTCTTCTGTGACTCCATTGTAGTTAGGGTCCTTGTAATTAACAAAGCTATGGACCCCTAGATGCTAGTATATATATACAGTTGAAAAATTTTTTCCTTAAACAAGCTGATGATAAGACCTTTTTAGTAAATGTACGGTTAAGTAATTATGCATATAATAGATATAAGCACATAATATCAGGCTTATCTAACCACCAGCTAAATAATAATGATTTACGAAAAATATATATATATACTAGATTTTGGAATTCATTAAATATAGCTATTGTCAAAGGACCGCTTGTTTGGCTATGTGTATGTATCTATGCATATACGTTGGTTGTATTTCAGACATACTATTAAACGTCATCAGTTCCAGTTCTTGTTTGTCCTTGAAGAAAGTCGTTTGGTTGGTTGTCTGTACGTTACTTCACTAGATGGAAATGATCTTTTTAAACAAATATATATATATATAAGTGGATTGTTAGTTTCGTAAACCATTGATCTAAATGTTCGTCAAAAGTACAAAAAGAAAATCGTACAGTGCTCCATTCTTATGGTTATTCTTAGTGTAATTTTAATTCTTTTTTAGTCTGTGATTTAAGAAATATTTAACTTCATTAAGAAATTAGTAATCACTTTTATACTTATTTTTGTTCACACAAATGTAATCCAGAATTTAATTCCTAATGTTAAATTTAGCTTTATATTCAAAACTTCCATTTCAGTAATAAATTGAACCACATCCGTTTACTGAGTAATAAAACAGCGCTAACAGAGAGAACAGAAATGTGGGAAAAGCGCTGAGTTTAGCTGCAACTCAAGAATGGTCATCGAGTTTCAGGATATTTGTTTAAACACATTTAAAAGTCACGCATTTCTAGAGAAATGCGACTCGAAGTCAGCCCTTTAACGAAAACATGATAATGGAAAAATTAATTGACAAACATTTTCCCAAGAGAATCCCTATCACGCTTCTCAACCATCGTAGTGATCGTTTAGTTTTACTTCACCACAGATCGGGGGTCTACATTTTTCTGCGTCCTTGAACGAATTTCCTAAACAAACCGATAGGTGTCAGTGTATTCAATAATGATCAGTTCTTCCCACGTGATATTTATCCCTCTTGTCATTGGTTAGGAGGCACTAAACAGCAGCAGTCAGAATCTGAAAGGTCTGCAGTGACTAGGTGGTTTAACTATAGTGCAAGAAAAAATGATTAGTTAAATACTACATCGAGTTTAGGACAGCCAACATGAGAGCAGTGAGACTCACATGATAAGCTGTAAATTAGTATCTTATTAAATGCACCATAAATCACTGAGTACGGTTGGTTATTGGTGAAACAATTTTACTTAGTTGACTGAGTCTCAGCCGTGAACTATCAGATCATTTTATATCTATATCTCTACATAACTGCACAGCTAAATCATCATTGGCACGCGGTTGTGTCAATACACACCCGAACTCGGTGGAAATGGTAGTTTAGTTTGCAAAGAAATCTACGAGTCTACAAAAAAAGAAAAATAGATTAAAACAGACTTTGTTCTGAAAGTTCAAAAACTAACTCATTTTCTATTGGATTGCTTTTGACGAGCAGTATTCGTTCAAGTGTTCAGTCTGGATTTCCAAAAGAAGCTTTGTCTAATCATCAGTTGTTCATATACTACTGAAAAGTCATGTTCCACGAATCCGTGTTGTTCTGGTGTTCCCAACACATGAAAAAACGGAACATTCCTCCTTCAAGGAAACACGACGATTTGACGACTAGACGGTAAACGTTTCTCAACTTGCTGCCAAAATCCATATTCTCAGGTTGACTGAACCGGTGTTTGTGAATATGGCTTACCAACCCAAAACTGAAAGCCCTAACGGGCAGTCTGGAATTGTAGAAGAAAACCCGAATCACATCGTTTACCGAAAGGTAGTTATGGTTCAGATTTTTTTTTTTTAAGTAATCATTTTGAAATTAATATTTAGTTGAGAGTTTCCTACTATAACGTAATGAACTTCACCTTAGATCTTTTGTCATCTTAGTTTCATCGGTTTAAGCTGTGACAGCGATTACTTAGTAAGATTATTAAACAGTTCGTAAAGAAGTAATTCATGCTCACACTTGTGTTAAACGGGATTTTCAAGTATTCAAACATAGCTCAATGCATACACGCCTGGCGGAAAAATATAAAAACACAAATACTAGAGTCATCCTACACACTTTGAAAATTAAAAACAGCTAAAATGAGACAGAAAAGCGTACAATAAAACCACGTTTCACCACCGTTAATGTGGCATCATCAGGTATTTTATACAACTAAACACAAAATACTAAATACAGTACACCCAATGATGACGTCATTAACATAATCTTTATCTTAGAAGTAGGTATACCAACCATTGGGTGTACTGTATTTAGTATTTTGTGTTCAGTTGTGTAAAGAACTTGATGATGCCACATTAATGGTGGTGAAACGTGGTTTTATTGTATATATTTTCTATCCTATTTTCAGCTGTTCTTAATTTGTAAAGCACAAAAAAAAAAAACAACAGTTAGTACAAGGTCAAAAACAATCGTGGACAG
Source organism: Limulus polyphemus (assembly GCF_000517525.1). NCBI lineage: Eukaryota > Metazoa > Arthropoda > Merostomata > Xiphosura > Limulidae > Limulus > Limulus polyphemus. The sequence goes on from NW_013666502.1 coordinate 80,437, forward strand.
TCTTAAGAGACGGCCTGTCGTCAATCTGGCAGCATAAAATTAGAGTAATAAACGTGTTTTGTGTCTTTAACAGAAACATTGTAAAAGTACCGCCACCAAGTATCTATTTTTAGAGTAAAGAAATAAGGCTACTTCCAGTGACTGGCTTAGTCAGGAGTAAAAATACTTCTAACTAGAGAGGTTTTTCTCGAGAACGAGGCTCAAAAGCATTATAGCGTATTGAAGTCATGACTGAGTCTATTTCCTTACGCTTAATACTGGGTTTTGTACAAAATATTTAAATAATCACGACCGTATTTCTGGTAGCCCTGTACGTGGAATATTTCAGCTGACATACTTGGTGTGAAAGCTACCAACCGTATATAGGTTTGTAAGTTTGGAATAGTTTTCATTCCGGCATGTATACAAACTCTCAGATTTGCACCCTAAAGATTTTACTTGTCATATATCAGTCATACATGGAGACAGTTTATTTCATAGCTCAGTGCAAATCTACACAAGAACTATATGCGCATAACTGTCCCTAATAATAAACTGAAGGGACTAGAGAGAAGGCAACTAGGCAACAGCACCCACCGCCAACTCTTGGACTGCTCTTATTTGATTGAATAGTGAGACTTGACTGTCAATATTATAGCACACCCATGGCCTCAAATTTCGGAAGGACCTTTTGCGGAAACTGTTCGAGAACCACAGGCCAATACCTAACTAACGGGAAGACAGACATGTGTGTATACATTATTAACTTCACTATTGTGTTAGCAGGATGATCATTACAGTAGGCATTAACTGAGTAATGTTAAATAGTACATGGGTTACAGTAATTTGACTTTATCCAATAACGCTTAAAGCATAAAATCACCTGTTTAACAAGGAATATTATTTATTTTTTTAAACAAAGATTTAGGTCATATCTTGTGTAGAAACTTTAAATGGATAATAGTGTTAATAAATAATCTTAGTATTCAGAAAATTTTCGAAATACTAAGTTTATTTGTTATACCTGCTACTATGCGGCTACATAATGTGAAGAACTGAATATTGGCCAATAACACTTTTTCTTTACTTCACCTATCCGGTATATTGGTTTTTCTCATAGTGACTATAAAGCACGTTCACACCAACAATATGTTTGAGAATAGTGTTGCTTTGGTATTGTTTTTCATTGCTTTATATCATTTATTGCTAAGTAAAACTTTCAAGGGATCGTTTTCCTGGGTACGTATCAGGCTGAAGATTTAAAGGCCCATGGTTCGAATTGCGATATGCCGTTGAACATACATTGCATTTTTAACTGTGGACACGTTATAAAAGTGACAGTCAAGCCCATTACTCATTTAAAATAGCTAGACAAAGCCCTGACAGAGGCAGGTACTGCTGGCTAGCTACTTTCTCTCTGGTCAATAGTTCAATATTAGGAACTGGTATATCAGAATCCTATAGTTTCCTATCTCTGAATGTTCTAAGTAACATCGAAAGTAGGCGTAGCCTATTGGTTAGCGTGTCGGGCTGCGTATTAAAGGGTCTGGGGCTTGAGACGTGATGCCACCGAATGTACTTCACATTTCCAGTTGTGGAGCATTATAAAAGTGACAGTCAAGCCCATTACTCGTTTAAAAGTAGCCGTATAGAAGGAGAGTGTTGCTTACTGGTTGCCCTTCTTCTAATTAAGATTTCTAAGGCGGATGGGGTAGCTGTGTATCCTCTGTGTTTCATAAGGTATCATTCAGACTGAAAACACTAAACACTTAGTTTTTCGTCTCAATTTTTATTTGATAAGAATACACTTTATCATTTGTGAAAGAGTCCACTAATTATAAACTCGCCAATTAAGTACTTAATGAAGATTTTCTTTCAGAAACTAATTTTAGCAAGTTTGTAATCATTCCCTTAAAATTCTGCATGGTGACCCTCTTCGTACTTTATGAGAACGTTGTAATTTAAGGCAAAGTGCTGACAAGTCTGAAGAGGTTTATTTGTAAAGTTAAATAGTTAAGTTGATCATTTCCGCGGCAAATTATTTTAGTATTTTCTTAAAACACGTCATCGTTAAACCTGTTACTAGTTTTAAAACAATGCTCGATAATACTGATAATATTTGTTCAAATGTTCTAGATATAGAATAAGCAACTGAAAATAATTGTTTGTTTGTTTGGAATTAAGCACAAAGCTACACAATGGGCTATCTGTGTTCTGCCCACCACGAGTATCGAAACCCGGTTTCTAGCGTTGTAAGTCCGCAGACATACCGCTGTGCCACTGGGAGGCCTGAAAATAATGAACTAGATTATCTTGAACCCGAAACTACTTTCACTGATGAACACGAACCTATAATTTTCTTCAATAATTTACGAAGTTTATTTTTAATTTTCAACCAATGTATTTTCAACTCTTCCTTACGACCCTACAATTTTTGGGAAGGAACTGTTACAGTTCTTCCTGGAAACTGATAAAAAAAATATTTAAGCAAAGGAAATGATTCTCTAAATAATCTAGTTGCATTAACAAACAATTTAAAATTTAACTTGATTTTTTTTACAAGTGATCCGGACGTTGTCAAATTGTATTTTTTTTACTATAAAGTCTTAATAAGTCGTTAGAACAATGGACGGATATCAATGATAATAATTATCCTTGAAACGTGAGTGGCAGTTTGAACACACCGCGGATATCATGATATTAACTACCTATAAGACATAAGTGACAACATTTATTTCCTAAAATTTGATGTACTTAACGTTTTTCTAACAAAACACTACTCATTGCTATCGGTTTTTGACCACAGCGCTTCCCCGATAGAAGAATACAGAGAAAGTCGTTGAGAAAAAAAAGCTTTAATCTGGATCAACTTAGCAGGTTATTTTTTCTAGTGACCACAAGATGTGGTAGAGATAACTTCTTATTGATACATTGAAACTTAGAAAGTGCGTACAAAAGAGTTCCATACTAATAAGTTGGTTACCATAGTTGCCATAACCCATAATATCCCCTATTTGATTATACTTAAGACTAATTTTGGACTGTACATTCTTATACTGATTGTAATTCACTACAGACTATTTCTGAATCGAGTTTTTACTCAGTTAAACGATAATACGTTGAATTTTTTTAACAGTAGTAACCCGGAGGGATAGCGGTAAGTTACGAACTTACGACGCTAAAATCCGGGGTTCAGTTCCTCTAGGCGAACACTGCAGATAGCTCAATGTGGCTTTGTTTTGAAACAAACCGTTTTAGCACTATAGTTTTAGTATCGTTAACACAACAGTTTGGAACACATAATAATATGAAAAAAGTCATAGTATTTTTTTTGAAAAAAAAAAGGATAAGTAGTTTATGACTCAAACTTAGAACAGAGCATAGCTATACGGAACTCACAATATCTGAAAATCGTGCTTTTCATCTTTCTAAATGACTCAAATAACAGTCAAAGTCTGTGATGATAGAATGGCGTCTTTATTTTTTTCCCGTATGTCTTGGCCCACCCATCTCGCGCAGCCAAACGTTTGATGTTAAAAGTTTTCCTGGACATTATTAATGTTTTTTTTTAATGTTAAAAATTTTATTGGACATTATTAGTGTATGTTTTTTAGTGTTAAAAATTTCCTGGACATTATTAGTGTATGTTTTTTAGTGTTAAAAATTTCCTGGACATTATTAGTGTGTATTTTCTCAGTTGGGCACATTCTACAAATAAATTATTTTATAATTCAGATAAGAGTCTCTCCTAATGTTATAAACATACGCACATGTACATAGATATGGTCGTCTGGGATGTGTATATCTAATAACTGTGTAATAACTCACATTCATGACTGGGCCTGGCATGGCCAAGTGGTTAGGGCGCTTGACTCGCAATCTGAGGGTCGCGGATTCGAATCCCCGTCCCCCCAAACATGCTCGCCCTTTCAGCCGTGTGGGCATTATTTGTGACGATCAATCCCACTATTCGTTAGTAAAAGAGTAGCCCAAGAGTGGGCGGTGATGACTAGCTGCCTTCCCCTCTAGTATTTCACTGCTAAATTAGGGACGGCTAGCGCAGATAGCCCTTGTGTAGCTTTGCGCGAAATTCAAACTACACTCTAAATTAAACGAGTGAATATTACATTTGTTTCAAAATGATGTCCACAACATAGCTGTACTTAATGAACATAAGCTACGTATAATATAACAAGCACTAGGAATACTACACATCATTGTGAAAATCATTTACTCTCACTAACATAGCTGTACTTAATGAACATAAGCTACGTATAATATAACAAGCACTAGGAATACTACACATCATTGTGAAAATCATTTACTCTCAATTTGGACATTTGTGTTGTTGTTGCTTCTGTTAATTGTTGAAAATACAAATTAACTACAAAAAGGAAACTAAAATAAGTTAAATGTAAAATTTAGTTGTATGTATAAAATGAAGTTAAACTTTTTTCTTCATTCAATAAGAGCACCACTTGTAAAACATTACCTTCTTAATACTAGCTTTGTTTTTCGCTATATATATTATATAAGAATATCACAAGTAAAACACATAATTCTAACTACTAGCATTGTTGTTTGTTATATATGAATGTCACCAGTAAAACACATCCTTCTTACTGCTAGCTTTGTTGTTTGTTACATATGAATGTCACCAGTAAAACACATAATTCTAACTGTTAGCTTTGTTGTTTGTTACATATGAATGTCATTAGTAAAACACATACTTCTTACTGCTACCTTGGTTGTCCGTTACATAACAATGTCACCAGTAAAACACATACTTCTTACTACTACCTTGGTTGTCCGTTACATAACAATGTCACTAGTAAAACACATACTTCTTACTGCTACCTTGGTTGTCCGTTACATAACAATGTCACCAGTAAAACACATACTTCTTACTACTACCTTGGTTGTCCGTTACATAACAATGTCACCAGTAAAACACATACTTCTTACTGCTAGCTTTGTTGTCCGTTACATAACAATGTCACCAGTAAAACACATACTTCTTACTGCTAGCTTTGTTGTCCGTTACATAAGAATGTCACCAGTAAAACACATACTTCTTACTACTACCTTGGTTGTCCGTTACATAAGAATGTCACCAGTAAAACACATACTTCTTACTACTACCTTTGTTGTCCGTTACATAAGAATGTCACCAGTAAAACACATACTCTTACTGCTAGCTTTATTGTCCGTTACATAACAATGTCACCAGTAAAACACATA
>NW_013666502.1:86630-87146 GCF_000517525.1 Limulus polyphemus
CACATACTTCTTACTGCTAGCTTTGTTGTCCGTTACATAAGAATGTCACCAGTAAAACACATACTTCTTACTACTACCTTGGTTGTCCGTTACATAAGAATGTCACCAGTAAAACACATACTTCTTACTGCTAGCTTTGTTGTCCGTTATATAAGAATGTCACCAGTAAAACACATACTTCTTACTGCTAGCTTTGTTGTCCGTTACATAAGAATGTCATCAGTAAAACACATACTACTTACTGCTAGCTTTGTTGTCCGTTACACAACAATGTCACCAGTAAAACACTTATTCCTAAAAACTGGCTATGTTGTTCCTTACAACAGTTTGACTTAAGTATCATCTGCCCTCTCTACTTTTTAAATGACAATGGAATTTATCCAGCCAAAAATTCCTACCTTTTATAATATCCTCGGTGGAATAGCGGTAAGCTTAAGGACTTACAACGCTAAAATCCGGGGTTAGATTCCTCGCGGTGGACACAGCAGACAGCCCAATGTGGCTTTGCTCTAAAAC
>NW_013666502.1:87167-97849 GCF_000517525.1 Limulus polyphemus
CCTCCCACGACTGTTAGATTCCTCGCGGTGGACACAGCAGACAGCCAAATGTGGCTTTGCTCTAAAACAAACAAGCCTTTTATAATACACATGGTATATTATACATTAAATATTACATAGTGTATTTCCAATATTATGTATAATATTCTATATTATAATATAATATTATATATTATAATACAATATTATATATTATAATTTAATATTATATATTATAGTATTAGTATATATTAGCCCATCAAAAATGACGGTCAACCATTGTTAGATGATTAACGAAAATTATATAATTGAACTAAAACGAATTTGTCTTCATCTCCAAAATGCACCTACTCTTCACTTATTTCTTCAGTCTCGAAGTAATTCTTGAATCACCACATTTTTAGTAAAAACTACGCAGAAAAATGGAATGTTATCAAAAACAAAAGTACGTGTGTACTCTGAAAGAGACTTGAATAGCACTCTTGAGCCTTTTCACTGAATTCTAGGTCAGGAATTAAAAAACATAATGCGGGACATCCCAACTCTTTCGACTGTTCAAAGGATAATAGATATTTGGTAGTAATAAACGTTTATTTTTCTTTGTTTTAAGGCCAAGTAGATAACATATGTATTAAAATACCAAAAGAATATTTATTAATTCATATTTATTCACCACTTAAAACGTTATAAACACCGACAAAATGTTCAACTCTTTCGACTGTACAAAGGATAAAACATAATTGGTAGTAATAAACGTTTATTTTGTTTTATATTTTAAGGCCAAGTGGGTAATATATGTGTTAAAATACCAAGGTAACATTTATTCACCACTTACAACGTTTTAAACACTGACTCTATAACGTCACTAATATTAGGCCTATTTATTGTCTAATTTAAGCATTAGGCCTAATACATAAACGTAACGTAAGGCTTAGCTGAATCACTAGTTGGTAAATTTTATTTTGCTTTTGGCTACAACTGAATGTCATAAAACTTCTGAGTTTAGCTATGTTGCTGTTATATCACCGAAGTTATCAAAAAAGTACGAATACAAAAACAAAACTTTCTAATAAATCAACGTGAATATTGAGCGTTCAACATAAAAACCATAGTTGGCCTAAGAACAATCAGGTGACAGTTTTGTTGCTAAGCGACGATGTATATTGTTGAGCATGGTCAAAAAAGGAGCATGAAAGCGTTCTCGACAGAGTGACAAAGGGAATAAGCCTTTTATTGTTAGTGATTATGAATTAAATGTTGTATATTATACGTTAAATATTATGTGAAATATTATATATGTTATACAATATTTTTATTCTTATCATTATCAAACTACATGTATTTTCATGAGTTACCTACTACAGGCTTTAGTAATGATAAAATAAATAAAATACTTTTGTATTCTACTAAATTCTTATATTTTTCATATATTTTTTCTTTGGTACTTAAGTATTATTGAATAATCCGAATCGCTATAAAACGAAGAAAAATATTTCAAAATATAGTAATTTTGTCTGTCTCCTACTGTTTCTTGAATTATATTATTGTATGACGATTAACTTAAAAATCAAATTTGTGTTTCTACTGTATTTTCATCTGCTTATCGCATACATTTTTACTTTATTCACGCGATATAAAACTTATTATATGAAGGTCTAATGTAATCCTGTCTATTCTTTGGACGATACCCGTCTTCTGCAGGTTTTCTAAAGATGGATTTGGAGCCAATACAGTTTATTAAATTTATTAATAGTTTATTCCCTTTTTTCAAAATTACGAACCCTTTCTCTTCTGTTGGTCTTGAATAAGCACAATGAAGCACCAAGACTGAATTATTGGAAACCTGATGTTCAGCTTGTTGTAACAGAAGGACGATTTAAGCAAATTCTAAATCATGTAAGGTAATTAAAACAAAGTTATAGAACATTAAATCGTTTAATAGACAAGACCAATTCATCTCCCAGACAATTTAAGTGGTTGTTAAGAGTTAAGGTAAACAATGAGACTCTTTTACGAGACCTCAGAACGATTGACAAAGTCAGTACGCGACAGTAACGTTTCTAAGTCTATTGAATTTGTCGAATGTTGATGATATGCTGATAGGAATATTGAGAAACAATGATTTTTGCTAACACAAGGATATATTTATTTCGCTACAATTAATTTCTAGGAGACATGATTTTTCTACAAATGTGAACATGGATTGAAAAGTTAATTACCTCTGCCACAGAAGGTGGACGGAGATTATGTTTTCATCCCTGTGTGTGTTTATTTGTGTATTTGCCAGCTAGGTTTCTCGAATTTGGGTTAATGGATTTGGAGAAATGCTGGCATACATTTGGACTATGACCCAAGGTCACAGCAAGATCACGAAAATCCAAAAAAAAAAAAATACCCTATCTGTTAACATGAGGACCGATTTTTCATACTATTTTTGCTCTGTAACTTAGTCAAAAATGATCGGATTTTGATGTTGTTCCTTATTGTCCTGCCAAAAACGGCACGTGTCCGTTGATAACGTTCGACATACGGATACATTTTCGTATTTTTTGAGAGCCGAATATGATCAACGCCCCTCTAGTTAAAACTGGAATAAGGGGTATTACTAAATATCACACTGATAAACTACCATTTCGCTGAATATTTGAATACATATTTATTTCGTATTGTAATTTTGATACTTTCTAAAAGATTCAAACTTTTCATAAGCTTTAACGTTAGTTAGAATAGTCAGCAAATTTTAAACCACCTTTGGTTTCAATATATGTTTTACAAAGTTAAAATATATCCTCATTTCACGAAAAGAAACTGTTAATGAACATAATGTCTTATTATAGAAAATACCAGAAAATCTGCAGACATTGGAAAGTTGTATATGTGTTACTAAGCTAGCGTTTCACTATTGTTGTCAAACGCTGAGTCAAGTTGTCAATCGATTTTTAATTTCAGTTGCATGTGAAACGGTAATTGTGTGTAGTGGTTAATCTCGACCCGGAAGTCAATATTTTCAACGAAATTTCTAGAAGGATTAATGCATAGTTTCCATGAAAAAATATAATATGCTTATTATAATACGAAAATGAAATCTACAATCAAATTCTACAACAACATATTAATGTTGTAATTCAGGGTTTGTTTTTTACTCATGGGAGAGATATTAAGACTTGACGTTTGGGATAAATATTCATTAACAAAGATGCGGAGATATCTGTGCTTATATATATATCAAATACTATATTTGAGTTTTACCAGAATGATATTTATTATAATAATGACTTATATCTCAAATGTTAGGCCTATTGCTCTCCAGTCATCAACCAGATTTCGTCGTCCATACCGTAGATTTGCTATATGTTTCAAAATGTTAACGATTTGAATGCTTGTGGTCAGGGGCGGATTTAACGGTCAGCTTTAGCTGACCGGGCCCCTTTATATATATATATATATATATTTATAATGTTCTTTAGAAATAAATTACTTTAACTCTATGTTATTTCATTTTATTTATTTATTAAGTCTATCAATGTATTCAGCTATCTGTTGAAATTATTTGCTTTCGCTTCATGTATAATATTGGTATGAATAGAGCCCGCTGGCCCCCCTTTTTATTTAGCTGACTAGGCATTTAGGCTTAAATCCGCCTCTGTTTGTGGTATTGCTAATTTTAGCCCTAAATTTCCTGTTTTCGCCCAAAAGAAGTAGTTTCAATAAAGCACTTGTGTATGTAATTGTAAGCGGCATTGGATATTTACTTCCGTCCTGGCTTCCTGGAGAAAAACTAAAATCCGTAATAAAAGTATGATGTTTTAGAAACAATCTCTTAGCTGGTTACCATGGTCACATTTTACACAAATGTTTAAATAAGATATCTCAATATATATAATTTTGCGTACTAAAATGTATATATTATGTATAAGTGTTTATACATGATAAGATATTATTGCATTGCATTGTATGCATATGTGTAATTTGCATGTATATAAATTACATATAATTGCGTTTCATTTTCGCACTTGTTTGCTTTTACTACCAGTATATGCCCTTTTCCCAACATTATAATTATGTACGTTACGTTTCTCAACAATATTTTCCTACTTAATAATACCGTCATAGCACGTTCTTAGAATACAACTTCTGCAGCTCGCGGTAATTCAAATCTCAAGATTCATGGAATCTTTTGTCTCCCATCGTCCAGCCCAACTGATGAGTTATGGTATTGAACGAAAAGCTTATTGGCCACTAAATTGTGGGTGACAAAAGATAGAACTGAAATGCTATTTTTACGCATCTCTGATTTCGAACCGCAATTGACAAATTAAGAGAACCGAGAGAGAAAAAATCACCTGCAATTAACTTGTTTTTTATAACAGTTTTTTGGGCTTATTAGTTTTTTCCAGAATTTTTCTAGCTGTCATCGTTTAGACCGTAATTCAGTTACACGTTGTTTCTTTGATATCCCTGACAAAGGACCGATATAATAATAATATTACCATTTCTCTGTTTCCTAATAACAAAGAGTGGTGTAAAGTAATTTGTACAATCTAGCTAATAGTAAGTAAGCGTGTGTATGCTGTCAGTCTTTAATAAGGAGCCTTAGTCACAGAATGAATACTGCATTGGTTTAGATAAAAAGGCCCTGAATTGTTAAACTATATACTTTAGTGACACCAAAATGTATGATAATGTGGCGACTTTTATAATTTTAAGTATTCTGAAACACCAAAAGATAAACTTTTCAGTATTAATAACATAAATACTTTTAAAATATGTTTCTTTTCTTCTTCTTTTTTTCTAAGATGTTTAATTAATCTAAAATAATTTTATCATCTCGTTGACTTATAATGTCTTATAAGAGGTACTTCATCTTGCATAAAAGTACGTGTGTCATGGTTACGAAGGTTATATAACCCGAATGCATTCGATACGTTTAACGCGAAAAAAAGAGACCAAAATGAATTCATCATGACTGGCTCACTTTTGCAACACGGTATTATCATGGTCATATTGTGATGGTCAGCGACGTCGTTTTGTCATTAGCTCACCATGATAGCTGGAAAGTATGTAGGTTAATACTATAATTTTTAACTGTCTGCTAGTTATTTGTTTAGTTTGTTACGCTACTCGTCTCTAATTTAGCAGTGATAGACTGAAAGGAAGTCAGCTAGTCATTACCACCTCTTGGCTACTCTTTTACCAACGAATAATCACATTATAACGCCCCCACGGTTGAAAGGTCGAGCATGAGGAAGATTCGAACCCGCGACCTTCAGATTGTGAGTCGAGCACCTTAACCACCTGGTCGTGCTAGGCCTCTGTTAGTTATAGACCAAGTTCAAATAAACTAAATGTCTCTCAGATGTACACTAAGTTCAACTCAACTGGATGTATCTTGGTTATGTAACACGTTCAACTCAACTAAATCTCTGTTAGTTATGCACCAAATATCTTTGAAGTACCAAATTAATGAAGTTAGTATAAGAGATAAAAGCAAAGATAATATATATATATATATTCCATTTGAATAATAAATTTAAGTACACTGACAAATGTATTCTTGCACAGATTGCAAAAAATGAAAAACACTGGGGAAAACATGATAATAATGAGATCGATTTGACAACAATTTGAGTCAATGACACTTTTGAAAGACAAAACAATGAGGATATTCAGGATTTAGTACTACACTTATAGCAATTGAAGCAAACTTCACATTTATCTAATGTATCAGATATAGTTAAATCGAGTTACTTCCTCTCTGGTTAGCATGCTTCCAGAGCAGTTTCGAAGGAAGTCATGTGTAAATGTTAGCATAACCAGGAGAAATGTTTCTACTTCAGACATTATACGCATTGAGGGCGTGCCCTCCCTTAGATATAGCGGCGGTACCATTTCGGCCGGAAACTAACGACTGCGCACTTGCCCATAGATTCCATGCAACTGCATTCCAGTCTGCTTTGTTGTAGCCGAAGTGTCTGTACGTGAACTATCTATATTTTTGTAGAATAACAAGAAGTGGTTCGTAATATATATATATATATAAATCGCTCCTTAGGAAGAATAATATATTAGTAATACAAGAAAACGGTCTGTACATGTTCTAAGAAGATCCCTCTCTTTGTCATATCTATGTCTTGTATAGAAATGAATAAAAACCCTATAACCCGAACACTTTCGAAATGTTGACCTTTCTTCTTCAGGGACAATCTTGTATACTTCGTGTTAACCGCACTCAGCACATCTATTTTCAGTGTAAATATAACAGTTGGTAAATGACTTCGAACATGTACAACATTCAGGAAATTCATTTAATACACTAACCCCAAGCAACAGCAGGTGTCCGTTTCGTTCCGAAGCCGTCGTGCAGTCAAGTGTTCAATATAACACACACACACACACACCAGCCGTTTTAGTTCATTTTCAGACTTCGATTTTTAGAACTGTTTCAAACGTCGAGTCCAGGAAAAAGTTTCAGACGCTGTCTTTTTCTTCTTTCTTTTTCCTTTCTTATCTTGAATACGAATTTAACTGTTCCATTCTATTTATATATACATATATATAAATAGGGGGTTATAAAAATTTGAAATAGCGTACTTTAATCACATGAATGCGTTTAGTCTAAGATTCAAAGTACTCATTTTAAACCATCCAAAACTAAACAAGTTGTGTTGTTTTCTGGTTGCATGTAACTCCGAATCAAGTAGGCAACTCGAATGTATTTAGTTTTTACTAAAAGCGATTTACCTAAATGACACAGTAGCACGAGTAAAAACAATAAAGTGGTCTTTCTTTCATTGGAATTTTGTTAATGATTAATTAAATGAAAGCACATTCTGGGATGTCATTCCACCGTTTTAACTAAATATTAATTTTGATAGAATCTCACGATGTATAAAGGTAATGCTGTGAATTTCAGCAGATGTGTTTCCAGAAATTTCGAAGGTTTTCCTTTTATGTATATATATATATATATATATAGATTTTCTTCTATACATATCATTGGTGATATCTGTCAACGTATACCGTTACTTCTGTTTTTAGAACAATTTTACACCAGTAAATTGGTTCATATTTTTAGGTTTCCCCAAAGTTTGGTTTGATACATCCCGCTTTATCAATGCCTATTAAATGAACGTAAATGATTTCCCATCGAGTAACTTCATATTTTGTCAAATTTGATGAACTCTGTGTTTCTGGGGAGACTTGCTTATTGCAAAATTTACGTTAATGAAATAACTACAATAACTTAGACAAAACATATAACAAGTATGAAAACAACAACAATAAAGTTTTTCTTGAGGTAATTTTTTTTGGACATTTTAAAAATTTCTATGAACATAATTCTTGAATATCTTATATCTCCATCTGCAGGTCCACTAAGGGCGTGTGATAAAACTCTGAGAAAAGTGTATCTTATAATGTTATTTTTCTTTTGCTGGACTACTGGGTGTTGGTGGACTTCTGGATAATAGAAATATTTTCTTGATGAATGATTAAGCCACTATCTCTTTCCAACATACAAAGAAAATCCCCCAAAAAATGTTTGTTGTTTCCTAGATGAGATCAGATATTCCCTAACTTCCATTTTATTAAATTTCCAATTAAGTCTTTGAATATGAAAGGAACAACCAGAGTTTTCTTGCAATGAAAGGTTTTGAATATTTTATCAAATAGTGATCAATGAAGTCTGTTAGGAAATTCTTCTTAGCAGCAAGGTGGAGTTTAGCTTAGCTTTCACCTGCATTCGCTATCACTTGATATCATTGATCACGTCTTGTCAACTTCATAGTTATGATAATACTTTTATTAATCACGTTGATTCCATAACTCCTTCGTACACGAGACGTAATTATTTTACCAACCACGATAAATTAACTCACTAAAATACCATCAAGGTATCCAGAAGTCACTGGACAAATAGATAAACACATTTTCTCAATGATAAATGACCTCAGATCTACAGATACTATCAAACTGTTTGCGTCATCCATCTGCTTGACCGTTTACGATCAGAAACGCTCACAATGCTATTAACCTCTGTACCAAGTTGTCAGTGGTTGTTGAGGGTGGTGGTTTAGTCGAGTTAGGGTGTTTTCCAGGAAATTTAATGGCCACTTCTCGTTAGGCCTTATGATTAACAATGTACAAGAGTACAATTGTGAAACTTTCTGATATTCCTTACAAAGTAATTGTAGAAGAATTGAAAAGAAAAACACAAACACCATTTATGCATTTCTCAAGTAACTTCTTTTATACACTGTAGTTAACCTGAAGTTCTAGAATTGCAACCGTTGGCAGAAATAGATTTGATTCTATCTAAACTGCTAAGTTATGTTTATAGAATGAATTCTGTAATTCTTATAATATGGTCAGACAATAGTTACAATTAGTTAAAGCTCTATAAATTTTTCCGTAGATCTACTTTTTCTAATATTCTTGCTTTCTCTCTTACAATATGACTGTATTTTTATGGTGTCCTCTGCGGGACAGCGGTAAGCCTACGGATTTACAACGCTAAAATCAGGGGGATCGATTCCCCTCGGGGGACATAGCAGATATCACGATGTGGCACACACACGAAAACCGATTGTGATGTTTCCTCCGTGAATGGAGCTCACGTATGGTGAAGTTTTGCTTGTTTATTGTTACTCGAGAGTAATCTGCTTAGCCGTTTCTAATTTAGAAGTGATATGCTAGAGGGAAGGCAGCTACCCAACACCACCCACTGCCAGCTTCTGAGTTAATCTTTACGAATGAATAATGGGGTTCATAGTTCCATTATATCGCCCCGACGGCTAAAAGGACGAGCATGTTCAGTGAGGGGGGTTTTGATCCAGTGAGTCGAACGCCCTAACCACTAGGCCATGCCAGACTTTGGTGAATATACTTCCAAAATTATTAATCGGTTTCTGGGTTTCTTTTGAAGAATTCTCTATAGAACAGGTTTGTTTATTGAAATATTTTTTTCGTTATCGTTCACTTTTCTATATAGAACTGTTTGATTATGAATTATTATTTGCGTAATCTTTTTTCTTGTTGTTATTGTTAAACATCACTACGATATCATCTTTATGGATGATATGAAAAAATATTTGATATTCGCTAAAAAACAAAAGATTTAGTTAAGAACGTCGTGGAATGAGCTTAGCACCGTAATACATAGCCACATTGTAAGCGGCAGAAAACAGGGGAAAATGATAATTTACACTGTCAAACAGGGGAAAATTAATATTTTGTACTGTCAACTGGGTTAAAATAATAATTTATATCGCTAAATGAAAGATATTGCATTTTTTTCACATGTAGATCGCAAATTATTTTCTGAGCATTTGGTATCAAGATTGGGTCAATTACAACTTGGGTACTATTCTCCTCGTGCGTACTTGTTCAACCAACATGTAACTTGGGTACTACCTCCTTTTGTGTGTTTTCTCAACCCATACGTAACTTGGGTACTACCTCCTTTTGTGTACTTGTTCAACCCACATGTAACTTGGGTACTTCCTCCTTTTGTGTACTTGTTCAACCCACATGTAACTTGGCTACTATCTCCTTTTGTGTGCTTGCTCAACACATAAGTAACTTGGGTACTACCTCCTTTTGTGTACGTGTTCAACCCACTTCGTATGGGTTGAACAAGCACACAAAAGGAGGATAGTACCCAAGTTACGGTAGTACCCAAGTTATCCTCCTGCGTACTTGCTCAGTCAATACGTAACTTGAGTACTATCCTCCTCGTGCTTGATTGCTCAACTCACACGCATTCGCTGAACTGCCCTAGTTTGCTTATAGACAGCGAAGTATTTCTGAAGTTGGAGTGTTTTAGTTTCCATGTTCTTTAATTTCTTTATCTTATCCCAGTCTTTATTAATATATCGAAATCTCAAACACTGGAGTTTTCACGGTTGTGGTGCATTTTGGGTTATTTCATTGTTCTGTAGGCAAGATTCGCGTCGTCTTAGCTTTGTATTGACATCTTTTATCTTAAGCATGCTACTTGTATATTTTCAATACTATAATTTAATCAACTTTTTTTTTTTTTCATTTGCTAAGTGGGGCACGTTTTCGTTACTTTGCTCTCTCCATTTGTTACTTACTTAGGTCATTTGATTTGTTTGCGTCATTTCACTACTTCATAAAGAATCCTACTTTTGTCTTCTTGAAATGTTTAGAAATGCCAATATTATAGTAGTTTTGCTCCCAGGTACATAAATATCTAAAACCGGTGCCGACCGACCTAAACGCATCTATATTTAAGTTCGTATTTGTATTGCTAAGAAGAACGCTTCTGTCTCTTGCTTCTGTTTGAATCTGTTTGAAACTCATGAAGGCAACAACTAGTTGGTTGTTTAATATAAATGGCGAAGAATAGTTTTGCCAGGCAACACTACTTGTTTTTTTTTACCAATTTTGTCCTTATGTCATTTTTAAAATTATTTAATGAAAAGTTCTGGGGAAATTCTGAAAAAATTTAAAACTGAAAATATAGAACTTTATATATATGTGTGTGTGTATTTCAATGAAAATTATTGAGCTCAAATTTCATAATTTTTTTTTTAATAGACCAACATTTGATTGTTGTATTTCATGTTCCTCGTTCTGGTTTTCTCAAACCATTACAAGGATCTGGAACAATAATGAATGAACACTAAAAATATGTAACAATATTCAGGTCCCCCAGTGGCACAGCGGTATATCTGCGGACT
>NW_013666502.1:98486-109025 GCF_000517525.1 Limulus polyphemus
AAGAATGGTAATAGAAAAAGAACAGAACCAGAGCTGTTAATAAAGAAACGAATGGTAATAGAAAAAGAACAGAACCAGAGCTGTTATTAAAAAAAAAGAATGGTAATAGAAAAAGAACAGAACCAGAGCTGTTAATAAAGAAACGAATGGTAATAGAAAAAGAACAGAACCAGAGCTGTTATTAAAAAAAAAGAATGGTAATAGAAAAAGAACAGAACCAGAGCTGTTAATAAAGAAACGAATGGTAATAGAAAAAGAGCAGAACCAAATCTGTTAATAAAGGAACGAATGGTAATAGAAAAGGATAGTAGCAAAGCTGTTAATAAAGAAACGAATGGTAGTAGGAAAAGAGTAGAACCAAATCTGTTAATAAAGAAACGAATGGTAATAGAAAAAGAACAAAACCAGAGCTGTTCATAACGAAACGGATGATAATTGAAAAATAATAGAACCAGAGCTGTTAATAAAGAAACGAATGGTAATAGAAAAAGAACAGAACCAGAGCTGTTATTAAAAAAAAGAATGGTATTAGAAAAAGGATAGAAGCATAACTGTTAATAAAGAAACGAATGACAGTCGAAAAGGGATAGAAACAAAGTTGTTAATAAATAAATGAATGGTAGTAGGAAAAGAATATAACCAAATCTGTTAATAAAGAAACGAATGACAGTTGGAAAGGGATAGAACCAAAGATGTTAATAAAAAAAATGAATGACAGCAGGAAGAGGTGAGAGCTAGCGAGTCCTGTTAGCGGGGAAACTGAAGGCTTTAGTTAATAAACACCTTAATGGTCTTTTCTCATTTGATAACATAGTTTTGGTCTACGGTAGTCTTGCATTATTTTTACTGGATACTTCTCTGTTTAGGCTATCCCAACTAATCTATTAAGTTTTTTTTTTTATCATGTGAATGATTAATAACGGATGATGTACAATAGGTTTACTGAACCATTTATTTCCTCGTGTTTCATGGATCCAGGTATATTACTTTCTTACTGCCTCTTACTGTTACCAAATTTCTTCAGGGCTTTAAAAAACCTTCGTCAGCTGAATTTCCTGTATTAAACCTTACCTCACGTTGCTGTCTTAATCTACACACGTAGGGTTTATCAAAGTCTTCTATTGCTTTACCGTACATTGGTCATTGTACGTAGGCTCTACGAGAGGACTTATAAAAATCTTGACAGCATCTAGAACGCTAGGGAGAACAGAGTGTAATATTGTCTGCTTTATCAAGATCATAAACTTTTAGGATGTTTTGATTTGGATGTAAACGACTGGCGTTACAAGAAGTTCATTGATGAGACAAAAACGTGAAGATGTAGCTACTAGCCTATCAAAGCTCGTGGCGACAATATATGAGGAATTCCGTTAGAGCTTAGTAGGAAAACCTTGTGTCGGTGAAATTGATTGATCCAAGGGTAGGCCTAGAGCTAGCTATTCAGCACGATGAAGATACTTGATCGACTATGTCACTGCGTTCGTGCCAAAAGGAGACGATCAGCACAGCACGTATTTTATTCAGTTTCAACAGTTACCGCGTTCTCTTTGTGTGGATGACAAAAACCATGCAAGAACGAAGCAGGCCTGTTTTGGATTACATCTGCATGTTTGAAGAAAACGATACATCTATGATGTTAAATCTTACATCTGTTTGTAATCGTCACTAGTCAGAAAAAAGCATTGCTTAGTACTTTTCTTTGTATGTTGGTATATTATAGCCTTCCCGGTTTTATTCAGTACACCACCAAGAAAGGCTTAACCCATTTTAATCTTTTAGCGCAAATTACACTGTTTTTAACGTGAACGATGTTTTCATACACATTCACACATATACATACAAAATACGTCCTTTTCTCTAAGAATGTAACTATAACTATCGTTTTATTAATTCACTGAAATTATCCATTTGCATTCTGCCTGAATGTAACCAAATACCTTTATTTGTATATATACTCATTTTTCTAGGCAGTCAATTGGACTATGAAGTCTGAATTATTATATAGTCGAGAAAATAACTCGAGGAATAATGGATTGAATGTTATCAAAAGTAGATGTCATTTTCTCTGTGAACTTGTTGTGTGTCAGCCAGTCCAAGATACTGAAGATAAGATATGGTTTGCTTAGATTGAGATTTTGTATGTCTATACTTGCTGAAGGCTAGTTAAGTTCGGGGGAAAAATCTATAAAAAATAAGCTGTTTGTCCTTTTCTCCTTGAGTTTTTTGCCTCTTCTCTCTGTTAGATGAACAAATACGGAGAAAGAGCGTTGCTTGAATGATTTCCCAGAAAACTTTATATGTGTATATATATATATATGTCCGATTCTTTGTTATTTTTATGAAATAAACTAATATTAATAATAACTTTTAATGAGCATTTACTTCTTCAGACCAAACCAAACATCAAAACGTCACTTTTAGTCTACTTATGCTGAAGGACATGGCATGGCCTGGTAGTTATGGTACTCGACTCGCAATATACGGGTCGCGGGTTCCAATCCTGTCACCGAACATGATTGCCATTGGGGCGTTATAAAGTGATGGTCAATCCCACTTTTCGTTGTTAAAGAGTAGCCCAATAGTTGGCGGTGGATGGCGTTGACTAGCTGGTTTCCATCTAGTCTATCACTTGAAAATTAAGGACATCTAGCGCAGATAGCCCTCGAGTAGCTTTCCGCGAAATTCAATAAATAATTCTGCCGCTGAAGCTCTACGTAATGTGACATAGGTGGCGCGATACCACGTATTGAAAAATGATCAGAAATAAATAAAATGTGATATTCACTTCTGTTAAAATTGCTTTTAAGCCATTCAGGTGAGATTTTTATTTTTTTGAAGATCATTTCAAAAAAGTTATAATTCTGTAATTTGTAGAGCAGTTAATAGTCGTAGCGTCAAATAATAGCTATCATCTTATTCCAGAATAACGTTTCAAAGTTTTCATTGTCTCCTGTATAAACCATTTGTAACGTTTAGAGGTTCGGCTGGTAATGCATCGGAAATGTTTGTAATACTGACTTCTAACGTGGTTGTTCGTGACATGTATATGTCCATGACTACCTTGTTGAACGAGTCACGTTACAGGATTATAAGAGCTGGATATTTTTCTTTCCTCCCCACATTTAATAGAGTATGAGCTAAGATTGTCATTTGCCAGTCTAACTGAACAAACCGATACGTCTAATTCGACTAAAACTGATAAAAGTTTTCATTGATTAAAAGAAAAACTCATATTCTCTCCCTGTCACGTCATTACACTGTGTTCTTTTTTTATAGATTTATAGAACATCAATTGGAGATTTCAGTAAAAGAAACAAGCAAAAACTTAGTAATTCAACAAAAATTGATAAGTAAGTCCCATTTTGAGCGTTGCGAAAAATGTAACACTGTTTGTTTGTCACGTAATTTCGCGCAAAGCTACAAGGTTATCTGCAAATAATTGTGACTAAATTTTGAACTCGTAGATGGAAGGTAGCTAGTCAACATTACTCATTGCCAATTCTTGGAATAACACTTATTTAGTGTATACTGGGATTTGACGACCACTCTTATAACTCACCCACGACCCAATATTGCGAAGCGTGTTTTTTTGAGCAACGGGTCGCGAACCATGAATCCGTAGATTCTCAGTACTGGCATACTAAACACTAGACCACACTCAGTCCTAAAGATAAGAGAAATATATATGTGTTTAGCTATTACAAAAGTTTTCAATATTTATAGAAACGCAAGATTTTCCAATATATATATATATATATATAGATAGATAGATAGATATATAATCCCCAAAACATATGAATCAGTTAAGCGGAGTAATTTAGCGGATGTGACAAAAGTATCTGGATGTTTAAACTATACCAAACAGAACATATCATCGCTATACTTTGTTGTTGAATGTTTAAAGTTCTTGCTTCGCTTGGTAAATGGTGAAATGCTTTGATGTTTGAGCTGTTAGCAACAAATAAACACACAGTCATGTCAAGAATGACGTCTTAAGAATAGTGATCTCAGATTTTATTGGATATGAAACAATGATCGTGGCTACACACTTAAGAAGGAAGGCATACCCAACATACTCATGAAGATAGGCATGCCCGAAACGCTCGTGATGCAGGAATACCCAACAAATTCAGTAAAATAAGCAAACCCAACGCATTCATGAAAATAGGAATGCCTCACAAGCTCATGAAGATAAGGATATCCAGCATACTTATGAAAATAGGTATACCGAACAAGCTTGTGAAGATAAACGTATTCAGTAAACTCGTAAAGGTAAAAATACCCCAAAACTCACGAAAATAGAAATACCCAATAAATGTGAAGATAAGCGTGCCAAGCACACACACATGATAATAAACATACTCAGAAAAATCATAAAAATAGAAATACTTAACAAACCCATGAAAATAGGGATACTTAACAAACCCACGAATATAAGCATACCCAGCAAAGCCGTGGAAATAAAACTTCCCGACAAACTTGAAAAAAATAGCATATCCAGCAAACTACATTAGTTTTGGCACCATCAGGAGGATAATAGGAGGTAGTTAGTTAAAGAAGAAATTTCTTAAATGTTTCAAGATTTTCACAATAAAACAACAACAACAACAAATGTTTTAGCAGGCAAAACTCGCTACGGTTTGACCCTGTGGTAGAGCTCTTGATTTCGGAGCTGCCGGGCCAGGAATCCGTGTGATGCCACAAAATATTCACATAACTTTCAGCTATGAGTGCATTATAAGAGTGACAGACAAAACTCTTAGCGTGGATGGTAAGTAGTAGGGTTCTACTGACTGACTGTCTTCTCTCTGGTTAGTAGTTCAAAATTAGGGACGGCGGCATATACCCTTGGTAGCTTTACCGTAAATACGAAAATATTAATAATTAAATATCCAAATAGTACGTCAAATAAAAAATATATTCGTACAACCAGCTCAATTCCTGATACATAAAACCGGGTCTTAGTACATTGTAAATTTTCATATCGTTTTGCGAGGTATTAATCATTCGTTCCTCACAAAAATCTGTATAATTAAAGGATCAACGTGTTTAAGCAATGACTTCTAGACGAATGTACATATCTGTATTTTTCAGTCCTAAACTTTTGAAGTGATATCACCGAAATTGAGTGTGCAGTTTATGTGAGATTTCCAATTCTTATAGACTTTGTACATCACGAAATTATGACTTCACGTAAATGTTAAAGAGGCATATACACCACCCCTCACTGAAATTTTTGTAGTAGTTACCATTACTTTCAAAATGTTTAGGAGTACTTCTCATTAGAGCTTTCCTTCTAAGTTTTGGGGTACGGGTTTGGCTCTGTAATAACGTTTAGATTTCGGAACTGACGACCCGAGTTTGAGTCCGTGCGATCCCACAAAATATTCAACGAACTTTAAGCAGCGTCGGCCTTATAAGAGTGGCGGCCAATTCCTTAGCGTGGATGGTAGGGTGCTGTTGACTGTCAGCCTTCTCGTAAAGATGGCGATAAAATAACTTAAGTAGTTGTTTTGCCACAAATATAAAATACAAATATAGTTAACTTCTAAATCTAAGACAACTTATTCAACTGTCCTCTTGTCCTTATTTCGACTGGATAATAGAACATGTTCCATGTCGTCTGACCATTCCCATGTCAGACATTATGAGATAAGCATTCGAATTATCTAAACTTCTCAGAATTGTTTTTTTAGCTTCTTTAATTTTATACAAGTAAAGAAAAACGTTTCAGAAAAGAAAGAAATGTAGGGACGGCTAGTATCAATCCTTCAAAAACAATGCAAACAAGATAGTAGGGATTGCATTTGCATCATCCCAATATAGTAGCAGACACACAGTGTAATAGAATGTTAACAGACAAAAATAGGATAAACTCAGTTGTGGTTGAATAGTTATATATATTGCTATGTGTTAATTCTTGCCTGTGCTCTAATGTAGGGATGATGCAAATGCCATCCCTGCTATCTTGTTTGCATTGTTTTCGAAGGATCGATATTAGCCATCCCTACACTTACTTCCTTTTTTTTTAAAAAAAAGTTTTTCTTTACTTGTTTTTTTAATGCAGCGTTTCAATAAAAAGGCTGTATTTATAAGTTCTAAATTCAATGAGGTTCCAACTGTAATATTTATTGTATATCTATTTTTGGCTGGTAATTCGCGTTTCACCCTGTACTTAAGCGTTTTAAAGGAACACCACATTTATGTAAGAAAGCTAACTTTAAGGGATAATGATAACATCGTTTACACTAAAATTATGGTTTTTTTTATTACTACTAGTTAATAATACTTATAAAAGTGGATACTCCGTTTGAAACTATTTCACTTCACTGAATTTGGTTGACACCATTGTTTTGTTTTTTGAGTTACTATGTAATAGAAAAGAAGAAGAAGAAGAAAGAAGAACAAGAAATTCAAACGTTTTGCTGTGATATTTACAGACATTCCCAGAACTTGTAACTCGGTCATTACATATATATTATTATAGGCAATATTATATGTTACCTACATAGGCAATGCTACCGCCTGTCTGATAAAAACGAAATTTACTCCTATGTCTCAAACTACCAATGACCATAAAACAAACTATTTTAAGGTAAAGTCAACTAAATAATCTTTGCTAGTTTTTTTACACTCTCATACTTGAAGCACACTACATAATGCTTGATGTCTACCTCTTTTAGTTTTAGGACCGGACGTGGTTAGCTTGCTCGGACTGTGAACTTGAGGATTAATGGTTTGCAACGTTCACTTTGGAGCCGTGGATGCCCTTAATTAAGAGTAACGATCAAAGCTCACTATTCGGTCAGATAAGAATAGCCCAAGAGTTGGCGGTATGTGCTGTAGCTTAGCTGCTTTCCTTCTGTCAGTTCAAAATTAAGAACGTCTATGTGCACATGGCTCTTTAATGTAGCTTTGCGTGAAAACTTTGAAGTAGACGGCGCTGTCTTAGTAAATTATGTAAAAAAATAACAATTGAAGTTCATGATTAATTTTTATTTGTTCCTTACAAGACTATCCTCAAAAAGAGGTTATAGTACCAGAGTATCTAAATTACATTTCAATGCAATACTTAAAAATCCCCAATATATGTGTTTAAATTCACGTAGATGTCGTCATATAAATAAATATATGGAAAAAACAATAGCTGCCACAATACGCACGAAACATAAATTTTGTATATTGTTGAATTACTAGATCTCTCTTTATTGTTAATGAAACTGTAACAAGGGGCGCTAAGCACTGAATTTTCTATTGTTTCCTACATCTACAAGTAAGATTGAAACTGGGTGTGGCCTTGCATTTACTGTGTTGGGCTGCATATTGAGGGCCCAGAGTTTGTGATGAAATGTCGCTGAACGTATTTTACACTTTCCGCTATGGGCACGTTATAAAAGTGACAGTCGATTCCGTTATTCGGTTCAAGGAGCCGGATAATGCCTTTGTGGCGGCGACTGATGCTTACTTGCTGGCTTCCTTATTGTCAATAGTTCAAAATTAAAGACAGCTACACCTGAATCCTGCAAGATCTCCGATATGGCCTTTTAGCCCATGTGCAGTGAGGTGCTCTTCAGACTGTTAATTCCAATTCCAAGGAGCATCATCACACAAAACGCATTAGTTTTGTTTGCCAGCCACTAGAAGAGTTAGACTATAAAAAATACAAAAGTGAAAATAAAAACTGTCATTTCTTAGAACTGTCTTGATAAAACCTTGTTTTAATTTATGCACAGATATTAATACTAAAACAAACAGTGTTGAAAGAATTTAATTCATTATTATGTTTCATTTGTTTCACTGAAAGTGTTAACAAAATGCCGATTTCTATCAAAGCATTCTTTTGACCCTGATAGAACAAGGCTTAGTCAATGTAAATAGATTTTTAAACTTATTTCATCAATAGTCTGGTATATATATATATATATATATATACTAGCCACCTAGGAAACATTATAAAGCGTCACCAAAACGAAATTCTGACTTATTTTAAAAGACGTTGTGAGTCTCTGAGTAACATAGAAAAGGGATGCCACAAGGGACATCATCTTTATTCAATATCCACTTAGGAGGTGCTTGAAATGCAAATTCAGTACGTTTGTTCTCATTTTATCTCTCTCTCTCTCTCTAATAAAACTGTATTCTTTTATATTTAACAGTTTGATTAATAACTTAAGTCTGAGAATATACTTGTTTTAAAGCTGTATTGTATATCCATGTCACACTATAGATGAAAACTTTAAGGAATTCATGAAGTTTGATTTTAACGTACCACTAGCAGGCACCAGCAAAGATAATTAGATGCTTTATGAACCACCATGTCTGTCATATGAAACCTCAAACTCTCTAAGCAAGACTAGTTATCAATAATCTGTTTGAAAGTTACTTAAACAACCACTAGGGGCTCTACTGGTAGGAAACTCTTTAAAAAACATTTTTATCTCCTGAGTGACTAATCCTATTTCTTTAAAGGTTTATGTATGAGCGTTATTACCTTATCTCTAGTCTCGACACATGTTCATGAGTTTTTTTGATAAATGAACGTACTGGCTTCTTAAATGAGAAAACATAAATAAACCCCAATTAGTTGCTAAAATATGGAGTAGCTCAAGAAGATTAAATTTCATATTTCACAAAACTCTTCATTTTTCACCACAGAGCACTAAAAAATGGAGAAATTACAGTATCTCTATATCTGCTTCCTGTTTTCAATAAATGTTTTAAAATGTTAATGTGATCCATTATGATTTGATGGATATAAATTTACATTACTACTGCTTACATCATCACTGGAAGCCATTAGCAACGGAAATAAAAATAAATAAAATGCACATGATTAGGAATTTTCTGCTCAGTAAATTTAATTAACTTAGCCATTTTTTAAAGTCTTTAACTTGGTAGACTTATTTTCAATTATCTTGAAATATAGGTCACTTCTTTGCCACGTTATTTTTTATTTATAAGTTAGTTAAAACTGAGACTTTATCATTAATGAAGTACCCTTTTTTATAACAGAAATGATATATTATAGGCAAGGAAAAATAACCGCTTTTCAAATAATAACTCATTCAAAACATATTTTAATCTTATAAATAAAGCGAAGAAATAGATTTAAATAGCAAAAAAGTATCTGTATGTTTTTGACGTAAAGCCACACACATAGGGCAAACTTCGCTCTTTTCAACATGGGAAATCGAACCCCGGATCTTAAAGTTGTGAGTGCATAAATTTACCTTTGATCCATCGCGGGACGCAAGATAGTAATAACAGAAAATAATACTAAATAACACTTTGGTGTCCGTAATAGCTGGAACTGTTTCTTAATGAACAATACTCGGTGAAAGAATTGTACCATCTTGTCGATGATAAGGAAGAATCATACCAACCGTTACTAACTTAGTTATCACGCAACTCCTCCATAGATTACTACTTAGCCAATCGATCTTAAGAACGAGATAAAGTGGCTTAAATACGAACGAACTAGGTCAAAATCCCCACTCTTAGAGCAACACGTTTTTTTGTGAAATAACTATCAAACATCTTCTTTGCAACTAAAACATATTTGTCCTTGTTTTTCATCGAAACAATTTGAAACTGTCAGCATGTGACCCTAGTTTACATTGTAATCGAACCCTTGCGTCTAATGCACTTAAGAAAGCTTTTCTTTTCTCAGATTAAATACACTTTGCATTGCTTCTGAAAAGGAAACAAATTTAAATATATTTTTAAAAGCATGTCTCTGCTCGTTGTCTGCTTTTTGTGCAGTCTAACTTTGTAAAATGTATTTCTATCGCTGGACACACAGAATTTCTTATCCTAAAATAACATAAGTAATTCACCAAGCACTACAAACCGTAGTGATTATTTAGAAAGAAATAAAACAGAGTATAATAGTTGTACTTATAAGCAGTTTTAATTAAAAATAAAAAGTCGACTTTGTAATAAAATGTTTATTGATCAGCATTACCAAAACGCATTATCGACACATTTACAATAATGAAATACATTAAGAAAGAAACAGTTAATGGTAATGTATTACTGGCTGTATTACAATTAGCAAATTATTAATTGTAATCAAACATGATTTCTAATTTTAATATCAAACTAATGGAAAGTTAGGCCTAATTATTTTAGAAAATGAAAGTGACCGAATAGAAATATATTTTGAAGTTAAAATTAAGGAGTTTGTATTTTGTTTTCAAGTTACAGATGGTTTCGTTCCCTGGTAGGTCAGCGACAAGTATATGGACTTTAAAATGCTAAAATCCGGGATTTGAATCCCCGTGATGGATGGATCAAAAACGAACCATACTTAGCTATGGGCTAAAACAACAACTATTACTGATGGTTTCAAAGGGATTTCAAAACTTTTTGTCGTTCTATTAATTTTGTATCAATGTTTTACATATAGAGGTTTTTTATTGTTTTTTTTCAGAATATCAGTTTGTTTGTTTGTTTTGAATTTCGCGCAAAGCTACACGAGGGCTATCTGCGCTAGACTTCCCTAATTTAGCAGTGTAAGACTAGAGGGAAGGCAGCTAG
>NW_013666502.1:109072-115825 GCF_000517525.1 Limulus polyphemus
GACTGCGAGTCGAGCTCCTAACCACCTGGCCATGCCAGGCCCTCAGAATATCAGTAGACGTATAAGGGCCAAAACACTTTTTATAGAGAAAATTATAAATTAAGCTTTCACATTATCAGATGAAGGTCGTTATTGAGTATGTACTTTCAGAGGGTGATTGAATTGATACTCTACTTATGGTTCTATGACTATAGTTCTGATACTGCACGCCTTTATTCTATCTTCTCGGAATATCTACAGATTGGTCTAGGTTGACTTAAAATCTTTTCTTTATTGGACAGTTTTGACGTTGTAGTTTTTCTTGATTATTGGCATTTTTCCTCCAAGCATTAAGTTCTCCATCACCCTGTTCCGACCAACAGTCATTTATTGGGTAAAGATGGTTAAACAAATGAACAAGAATTGGTGTCGACCCGGTGTGACAAGTACGGAAATTAGGTTGACAGTGTAAACGAAGAAAATTATCACTCGGATATAACTGCGTCATCTCATTATTTAAATAAATTCGGTATTGTGGTTAAAAAATATAATAATTATTTAGTAAAGCTACTTGTTGAGCGATTTTATTCATCAGTGTGCTGAAGATAACATACAATACAAATGGCGTTGCTGTTGTTTTTTACTAACTTGTTTTTATTTTGTGATTATATCACAGCGTTTTCAACTTTATTTTGTACAAATCAAATAATAATTATTAAAACATAGGAACTTTTATCGTGATGTGGAATAAGCAATCAATGTTGAACTGTTCGCCTATGAACGGTTTGATATAAATTTGCTGCAAAAAAATAGAAAACAAAGATGTACAATGAACTATGTGAGCTGTGCCTATCGCAGGGATAGAGCCCCGAATTTTACAGTTATAAGACTTCAAATTTACCGCTGAGACACTTTAGGAAGATTTATTGTTATTTTCTGTTTTTGATCAGAATGCAAATCTGACTTGTTTCCCAGAAAGGGGGCCGAAAGTCGCTTGGAGGGGTCACCTGTTTTACCACTCACACCACTATACAGTAGTGTGTTGTTTGTCAGTCAGTCAGTAGACACTAAAATGACGTCACATAACGTACGCTTAACGTTGCAATTTGTACTGTCGTGACGTCAGTAGAATGTGCGTATGTCGTGAATCACGAGAAGAATTATGCATTCTGTGGGCTACAACACAGCTTGACGTATAAACTTCAAAAGAAAGAAATAAAAATATTTATTACTCTTAATTTTGGTTCTTTTTACTCTTGAAACAGAACACTTTCGGGGACCCTGCGCAAGTACATCTAGTATAAATATGGTTAATACACCTACAAAACTATTAATGAGTATAAAGAATTAAGTACATTGAAGGTAGTATTACGAAGCTTCAATACAAATCCTAAAATAATCTGTTTCAAAATGAATAAATTAGATAAAGTTAGTACAATAAATATATATTACATACAGCGATTACAAAATTAAAGTCTATCTTAGCATTGTTTGTTTTCAAAACTTCAATAGATTAGATGGCGTATGCGGTATCTCCAGTTTCAGAAAGGTTCGTTAATATTGTTTAGTAGACGCACAAATTTAAAGCTTTTGTTGATTTCAGAATTTCACACAAAGCCTATCTGCACATAGCTGTCCCTAAATTTTAACTGATAGACTAGAGTTAAGACAGCTAGTCAACAGCACCAAACACCAGCTCTGGGGCTACTCTATTGTGGGGTTTTCCTGCCACTGTCAATAACATGCGGAGAGTATTTTTGCGGCAGGGAACTATGAATCTTTCTCACAGTCCGAGCACGCTAACCTGCTAACCACTAGGTCATAACCAGTCCAAATTTTAAAGTAATCTGCATAATTACAATACATGTTAATTTGAAATGCAAAGTACATGGTAACAAGGAAAAAAATAGAACTGCAGCATATTTTTGTAATTTATACAAACACTAAAAACAATGAAATCTACTGTTGCTGACAGTCAGAATTATTTATGATTTATCTGTGTTGTTTTTTAACGCAAAAATACACAAAAGACCATCTGGACAATGTCCTACTCGGGGAATCGTTTGTGGGAAAGTTATGCAGAAGTAATTCATAATTTCAATTGAGAGTTATGAAAGAGTACATCGAAAAACATAGTAACTGCTTATTGGAGTTACCATATTTACCGATGTTGTGTTACCAAAGACAAATCGCTTAACATAGACTACGTAGTACTAGGTATTATAATTTTACCCTTTATTTTGCGTTGAGTAGATAGGTTTAACAAACATTCAAATGCGTCTATCGGGTTGTACAAATCCAAGACTGAGAATAATTTGATAAATAAATATAAAACATCTAAACTACTTTGCGGAATATCGCTAAAAACAAAAGAATAGTAATATCAGAAAGAATTCTAATACGTAATAAAAGAAATCCATCTGTTTGATTTTGGCAATTTGGCAACAAAGTGCAAATGAAAAACTTTTCTTTGTTTACAACTTTTCATTGGTGTCTTTATTTGATATTAGACTGAGAAAGAACTTTAAAAAACGATGGTAGACCTATGAGGCCTAGATCTTACCAATTAATATCTATATATATATGTGTGTGTGTGTGTAATGTATGCGGATTAAGTGTTCAAATGTAAAGTACACAATGTAGTCTGAACATATGCTACAAAAGTAAGCAAACTTTAGACCCCCCGTAGGGCCACTGAAAAGTTTCAGGGAGACGGGAGTAGCAAATACACAATATTGTTAATGTACTAATTATTTGTAGATTCATTGGGTGGGAGAACCTCAATCTGGCATGGGCCTTGTGCTGAGAAAGTTCTGGAATCCACAATCTACACTATGTTTCGGAACCCATAATCTATACTATGTTCTTGAACCCATTATCAATACCATGTTTCGGAACTCATAATCAATACTATGTTTCGGAACCCATAATCAATACTATATATGTTCTGGAACCCATAATCTATAGTATGCCGCAGAAAGACAGACTTTGGCATAAATAACCCATTACTAATAGATCATTTCCATGTATTCTCTTAAGAACATGCTGTAAATCAAAACACATAATAAAAAACGTTTTCTATCTGTGGTTCTTGATAAAACGAGCCAAATAACAATAAAAAAGATATCTCGAGGCTATTCAAATGTTTTACCAATACAAATCAAAGGTTATTTTTGTCACTGTTCTTGAATTTGTGAAAAGTATACTGTAATTCTACCACTACACAATTTTTAAACATAAACTAAGAAAGGAAAGTTTATATTTCCTATAGTGTTATTATGGCAAAGCGACTTTCGGGACACGCTTTTCGGGGCTCAATATAATAATATCATCGATCCAGCTATGTTTGTTTTATATAACGCAATATAAAATCTATTTGAATTAACGGCAGTTACTTTTCCATCTCTTTTGGCGTGTTTTACATCATCTTGCAGACGCTTTCATTGTTCTCAAACGTACTTGCGTGTTTTATGCTAGTCATGCGCCTATGATGTATGATTATGACGTGCGATGCGGGTAGAGTGTTTTCTATACTGACGTGTTTTTATTACCTATTGTTGGCACAAAAGTGGCATACTAAATTTTAAAGAACTTTGTTCCTTCTACCCCCAAGACGCGTCAATGTCTCACCAACTGAAGCAATTTACACCTGGTGGAAACCTCAAATACGTGCTAAATGAGTAGAAGAGTGTAGAACTTACTAGACTGTCGAGCCAAGGCAGTAAAACAGCCTGTAGGGATGGCATGTGAGAGCAGGTTGCGAGAATGAAGTGCAATAATATACACATATAAACAGATTGTGTTAGCCTGTTGAGATGGCATGTCAGAGCAGGTTGCGAGATAGAAGTGCAACGATATAAACAGATTGCGTTAGCCTGTTGAGATGGAATCTCAGAGCAGGTTGCGAGATTGAAGTGCAATAATATACACTATAAACAGATTGTGTTAGCCTATTGAGATGGCATGTCAGAGCAGGTTGCGAGATAGAAGTGCAATGATATAAACATCTGAACAGATTGCGTTAGCCTGTTAAGATGGCATGTCAGAGCATGTTAAGAGATTGGATTGCGACAATATGAGCATGTGATCAGGAACAGAAGCACTAGGTCTGGCGTTCATATTAATACTGAACAAACCCAATTTGCTGACAAGGTCAACGTCAAAGCTGTTTGTTCCGAAAATATGGAAAACAGCGGAGGTAGTCAAATTACGAATCACTGGATTCTAAACATTATTCAATTTTTATTTCATGACATTGCATACTCCTATATATTAAATAGACTTTATCATTTATTGAGTGAAGGTTTAATGTAGGCTCTATTAAGCTATTGATAACAACTATTATAACCGAACCGTTTCTCACGACCAGCTAAGTACCGAATAAATGTTAAATGGACTTTATTTATAATTATAAACACTTCCCAAGCTCATTCATACTTTTTTTAAAGCTGTTTCTTGTCAAAGACTCGACATCTCCTTTCTGTCATGGCCGACTTTACTAACCAGTATCGGATATGGTTACGCTGCTGCTACTGGGGCAATGTAGTTATGAAACGGTCATTTTAATCGTATCTGTATACCCTAACCCTTTCTGTAACCGTAACTTCAGTGAACTTTAAACATTCCTTTTTATATGTTTTTAAACTAAAATGTATATATGCATAAGTACGTATGGTCACGTGACTCTACTAGTGACACTAAGATCCGCCGGAGATATTATTGTTAGTAGATTTTCTACTACAGTACAGTAAACAGTTCGTTCGATATTTATACTTCTCGTAAAAACAACAACAAAAAAAGATGTAGATCTACTAATATGGTGATATGTGCAATTGTAGTAAGTAATTATTCAGTTTATTCTGAAAACCATGTGGTACTATTTTGAGACTGACAATTCCCACGCAAAAAAAAAGAACTAATACCTCACAAACGCGATTGGCATTAGTAACGTCACGCAACACAAAAGTCTTCACAACGAGGTTCGTAGTACTGTGCTATATATATATATACACACATTTACATATATATTCAATACATTTTCACACAGTTATTCTAAAATGTTCACATCCCAAAATGACTTTGTAGAGTTTTTTATTGTTTTGGAAATCGTAACGGCAATCGTTGTATCTCTCTCAAAGGTAGACTATTGCAGACACAAACCCAAGTAAACATCCATTTCCTTTTAATAACTTAGGATGGAACTACAGACTTTCTCACAACTTTCCATTCGCGCTCTATCGATCCTTACAACTTTTCTCGGTGGAATCTTGTTATTTATTGTAGAGTTTTATATTTTAAAAACCAGTATGTATGGAAGTTAAAGGAGAATAATTAGTAGGCTTAGTTATCAACAGTATTGCAAAAAATAAAATAAACATACATGGTTTAAATGATCAGGTAAGAGACGAGTAGGCTGATAAGGAAGAACTGGTGTGGCAAACAGTACACAATGTATTGTGGGAAAATTCTTGATAGCGTTGATGGCTAACCACCAAGAAACGCTGTGTGGCTGTATACGCGTAAGCATTGAAATTATTCACATTAAACTTATCTTATGAATGCATAAGCTCAAATAATAATTTTTACCAAGTCCCCATATATTCTGTATATCTCATATATTTCCATATTAGAATATGTTTTGATAGTTATGTTGTCTAGTACTTTAATCGCATTTTTGCAACGCTATACAGTAGTCTTTGTATGTATTTTTGTTTAATTTGTGTGCAAGAAAATTCACTCCAAATTTAGTTACCAGCTTCTGAATCTTGTTCTATAATAGTACTAGATCAATCAAAAACGCTTAACACAAGAGTTGGGGCTCTGAAGTTTGCACAATGCGGGTTTCATGTAGCGATAAAAGCATGATAAAAAAAAAGGGGGAAATTTGAATAATATTCCGAAAAAAAAAATAGCATTGTTGGTTGATGTAAAAGGCAGCAATAGCGAAACCTTTCCTTTCAAGTACGTTCAATATATCAATATTTCCTAGAAACATTTTGTTCAAATTTAGTTTCTGTTCCAGACAATTATTTTATTTTGCAACGAATGCTGTAATGAAATTTGTTTGTTTGTTTGTCTTTGAATTTCGCGCAAAGCTACACGAGGGCTATTTGCGCTAGCCGTCTCTAATTTAGCAGTGTAAGACTAGAAGGAAGGAAACTAGTCATCACCACCCACCGCCAACTCTTGGGCTACTCTTTTACCAACGAATAGTGGGATTGACCGTCACATTATAACTCCCCCACGGCTGAAAGGACGAGCATGTTTGGTATGACGGGGAGTTGAGCGCCTTAACCACCTGGCCACGCCGGGCTCGTTTAATGAAATATATGTTTGTTTGTTGTTCTTTTAAACTACTTATCGTCTTGGTAATATGAAGTATAAATTCAATTTGTATGTGAATGCTACAAGTAGATAATTCTAAGAAAAAAACAGTAAATCCTTTTTTAGTCCAAACTGAACGAGATGACAAAAAAAAAACATGTCTTGTAAATGAAATCTGTTTTGCCATTTAAAATTATGAGTTCGGGTGACATTTGTCTGGTGACGTAATAACCTAAAATAATATTCCTTGTTCATGGTAAGAGTTAATAGGCTATACCGAGTACTTGACGAAAAGTTTGTGGTACGAAATAATTTGCTGTTATTGACGAGTCTTACGACGTTCACTAAACAACAGTTTTGTGAAATAAAATATTACCCCCCCCTCGACGAGTCTTACGACGTTCACTAAACAACAGTTTTGTGAAATAAAATATTACCCCCCCCTCGACG
>NW_013666502.1:116742-127309 GCF_000517525.1 Limulus polyphemus
GTCTTCATGTTAACTATTATCTGAAGACAGAATATCTGTTGGAATATGAATAACAATTAGTTGGATAAACCCCTGTAAAACTTTAAACATCTTATTATTTAAGTTTGGATATTACTATGTTGTATATCCAATATCTAAAATTACTGACATTGTTTATATATTTTTATGTTACGTTATCGTGTTTGTATGTTTTTAAAGTGTAATTTAACAGTAAAAGATTGCTAGAAGGAACATACAAAAATTATATTGTGCTATATCGATACGATTGCCTATACTTTATTTACACTATCAGCAGTACAGTTATAAAACAAACAAACAGTGTGTGTGTGTGGAGAGGGAAAGGTTATAAGGATTGTTAGAAAACCCATCCTTTACAAGAATTGCGGATTAACAGTAAACTTTTTTCTCACACCTTTTACATTGAAACAAAAAGTTACTAAATAGGCTTCTACAGTTCAATCGCCGGTAGAGGGCAACAACGATATACGTCGTGAAGGACTGTCAGGATGATCTGGTTAAAGTTTAAGTATTATATTTAATCCAAGACGTGTTTATCTTGCAAATGTTTTCAATTATAATTATTAAAGTTTAAAGCTTTTTTTTGGATAATTTTACTGAATGATTCATAAACCTAGTGATCCCATTACTTATTGAGCATAAATAAAGAGTTTGATGATATTTTATGTACTTCCATTGATGAGGGTTTGGGCACTGGACTCTTAATCTGCGGGTCGCGGGATCGAATCCCGTCACCGAATATGCTCGCCCTTTCAGCCATGTAGGCGTTATAATGTGACGACCGATTCTACTATTCGTTTTTAAAGAGTAATTAGCCCAAGAGTTTTTGCTAGGTGTTGATCAGATGCCTTCCCTTTATTGCATCACTTCAAAATTGTTAATGCAAGTAGTCCTCGAGTTGCTTTGCGCAAAACTCAATAAACAAAACTTTAATGAATAAGACTTAGTATGTGCGACTTCTAGAAGCTGAGAATTGGGGCCAATGTTTACTTTATAATTTTTCAGACATGATATATTTAGTCATTACACCGTATGTTATGGATTTTTTTAAAGGAATATAACTTTTTTTTTCTGTATTTTTCTGGTCATGTATTTTTTAACATTATTCAGTTTGATTTTTTCCTATTTTCTTGGTTCTAATTTGTTGTTACTCCCTAATTTAGAACAAATCTAGAATCTATATGTTCGACTTCCATTTATTATCTAATGCAAGTAGCTTTTTTCTTCCTCTTGTATAAGATGCATCTGCAGTTATAAACGGCGTAGTTTGAAGTTCAAGCGCCAGCTGTTACGGCCATTTGACCTGATTGCTCCCTTGAGAATACGTGGTACCCGTCTTATACGTACAGACATACCGACTACTGTGATAACGTTCGCCTCTCTTCTTCGTTGGATAAATGTTTGTTTGTTTGTTTGTTTTGAATTTCGTGCAGAGCTTCACGAGAGCTATCTGCTCTAGCCATCCCTAGCAGTGTAAGACTAGGGGGAAGGTAGTTAGTCATCACAACCCACCGCCAACTCTAGGGCTGCTCTTTTACCAACGAATAGTGAGATTGCCCGTCACATAATAACGCCCCCACGGCTGAAAGGGCGAGCATGTTTGGTGGAACGGGGATTCGAACCCGCGACCCTCAGATTGCGAGTCGAGCGCCCAAACCACCTGGCCATGCCGGGCCTTAACTAAATGAAGGTCATTTTAAAACTACGCAAAGTTATTCTTCGAACATTTAGCCTGAATCTTAGCATGTGGTTAAACCTAAAGTAAAGAACAGCTGGGTTTCTTAGAACTACAAAACGTGTTAGAAAAGGTAAATTATCAGTAACACCCTGTATTATTCTTTACAAATAAATCTGTCTTGTTTCAGAAAGTGTCTTTTAGACTAAGATAGGAAACCACATAATAATTATGCATTCACGCACGAGTAAAGTTTTCAGCAGAAGGTTTAGAATAGTAATTAATAATGGTTAGCTATCTTACCAATTATGTCATACCGCAGTTAATTAATTATTTGAAAATTAATGTGTGGAGAAACTAGAAATTAAATATTTATGCATGGCGTGATCCCGTGCTTATTCATTACTTAAATGATAATTTCTTACTATGAGCGAAAATATTTCCTGAAATCAACCTTATATAGATATCATTGTTTCTCAGTTAACGATCAACACAATCATCACATAAAAACTTGGATCGCTCATTGTAGAAAAAGCAAAGTTTCATTAAAAAAAACAATACAAAAATTGGTGAGTTCAATCTGACAAAGAACGTGGGAGACCATGAATAAAAACTAAACAGTGTGACAAGGCTTAGGTTGCAGCTGTCTACACCACGACATATACAGAGCAAAGACTTTCTTTCACTCCTCGGTTGTATTGCTATTGTTTGTTTGTTTGGAATTAAGCACAAATCTACACAATGGGCTATCTATGCTCTTCCCACTACGGGTATCGAAGCCCGGTTTCTAGCGTTGTAAGTCCGCTGTGCCACTGGGGAGTGTATTGCTATGGAAATGCACCAAATCCGATTGTGCTTGCGTTTTAAGTTAGCAAGTGAATGCTATTAATCCATAAATGTTTGAAATTTACAAGTTTGTGAATTTCTTTTTGTCAGTTATTTATTGTAAATCAAGGCTCTTTATTGGTAGTTTTAATCATAACGTTCATGTTTTTATGGTAAAAATGTTCACTTTGTTGGTTGAAAAATGTGGCAACTTTTTCAGCGAGCTACGAAAGAACAAAACGTGCAAGCTAGTATGTACAACAAACCTCTTGACAGCTCGAAAACAACCTTAGAAAACGATAACTAGAAAAAAACCTATGTTTTAGCTCTTTTTCTACATACCCACCTATGACTAGTGATTTTGGAAACAGAAACGATGTAAAAAGATCATGCAGAACTGTTAATGGTGGAAATGGAAGATAACAGCGTCCCGGTAGGTGCGATATCATGTACTGATTTTGGAAACAGAAACGACGTAAAAAGGTCATGCAGAACTGTTAATGGGAGATAATAGCTCTCCGGTAGATGCGATATTATAAACAATATTTTTAACACCACGAAACTTTGAATATTTTATATTACAAACGTAAATGAGGCTCATTACATTGTTAATAAAACAACAAATAGTTCCAATACATCCATCCGAATGATTTCTATGATAGATACTAATATACTGCTATTATCATCTGAATATTGTAAGAAGTTATTTAGATTAGTTGTTTTCAAACGTTTTTGTTCGCTGGTCACTTACATGTTTTTTTTTTGTTGTTTTTTTTATCGCGGTGGACCACAGTGGAGTCTATAGACTATGTTATCCACAGCTTGATGACCACTGATTTAGAACATAAATATCTGTCTCGTCAATAGTTTACAGGAGAATGATAAATTTGTTTTTATACTGTTCGTAAATGTAGTCAGTTAGTAAGAAACAATCAACTCAAGAACAGAAACATCTCGTATTCAGCTGTGTTTTTATCAGGAAATATTTTGGTGGTAGAATGTATTTTATCGACTTCTGTATTTCATGATCACACGTACAATAGAACGTAAATAAACTGTATGCTGCGTTTATTATATATCAGCTCAAGAACAAAGTTTTGCGATGTCTAAACAAAAAAAAATCAGATATGTCCAAAGAAGCACGCAATTTTCCTATTAATGGAAAACAGCTTGAAGCTTAGAACATTGTCCTGCGACTGAAGACAATTTCTCTTCTATCGTAGAGTTGAAAGATAGACATGGGAATTTGGTGAAAATCCGCTAACCCACACACACAAATCATTCCTCGACGCCATTTATTTTGTTGCTTTTACAAGTTTGTCTTGATTCCGCAAACTTTCATTTTTCATCTTTCCTTTATATTAAATAAAGTTTTTGTGGATCTGGGTTAAGGTTAAAATCTTTCTAAGGCAGTTTTTTAAGTCCAAGAAACAGCTGTCGTATATATAAAGTTCCTAGTTTTGTATTCATTTTAAAACTCGAAACTGAAATATTTCACTACCCCAAAATAACGAACGACATAGAATGTGAAAGCGTTCTTAATATCCCAACCGTCTATTAATACCATTTCATTATAAAACTTATTCAAAGCGTCATTAACAACACCGCTACTTTTTGTACACAAGTTTTAAAAAAGCAGTGGATTAAACAGTGGCGGTTAAATCTATGGTTGTTACAGAATTTCCCGCAAAGCTAAACAAGAGCTATCTGGCACTATCCTGAGGGCGCTGCGACTGTTAGGACACTTTGGATGCTGGTGCATCATCGGTGATTCTCTGGCAGATTTACCTAAAGGGAAGGCAGCTAGTCTACACTACTCACCGTTATACCAACGAATAGTGGGACTGACCGTTACATTATAAAGCCCCTAGGGTCGAAAGGGCGAGCATGTTCGGCGACGGAGATTCGAAATAGCGACCCGCAGATTGCGAGTCGAGCGCCCTAAACACCAGGCCATCTTGCACGTAGCCGTTCCTAATTTTCAAGTGGTAGACTAGGGGGAAGACAATACCCACCACTAACTCTTGGGCTACTCTTCTCTAAACAAGTAGTGGGATTTAATCGTTTCTTATATAGCGCACCCATGGGCCCAAAGTGCGGAACGCATTTTTGCAGCATAAGGTTGGTTACCATGAATCATCAGATTCACAGTCAAAACATGCTAACCACTAGACTTCTCCCTGTCCTTGTAAGTCAGTGAAGGTGATGAACGCTTGCGTTTGTCTGCAAATGTCTCGA
The DNA here is from genome assembly GCF_000517525.1 of Limulus polyphemus. Lineage (NCBI taxonomy): Eukaryota > Metazoa > Arthropoda > Merostomata > Xiphosura > Limulidae > Limulus > Limulus polyphemus. The sequence goes on from NW_013666502.1 coordinate 121,499, forward strand.
CCAAACGCTACAAACCTCATATCGTTAAAAACGCCTTTGTTAGAGGAGTCCGGATTGCATATTAACTTTTCAATTCAGAATCAACTTACCAGTTTTTTGCTAGTCAAACTTTTCAATGCAACGAGTATGGTACATGATGGCACAATGTTGTTGTAATCACGTGACGACCGGCTTCAATTTCAACTTCAAATTTTTATTTGCAAAGTATTTCACACATACAACACTTAACCCGCGTGTAATTTCCTTAAAAATTAACATTACACTATATACAATTTCAATGGGCTTTCTTGATTTATTTAAGTATAAAATACGCATGCACAGTTCGTTAAAAACCATATGCTTATCACTTTGTGAATACGCATTCAGACGTTTCTGTTTATTCAGCTAAATTTGTCTTCATGAAAACGTTACATTTACTTTGCTTTGCAATCACTTAGCTTCCGTTTATTTCATAGATTGCTATAAACAGCTTTTAGCTTATTTTTTCTTTACTACGGGTTTTATTCTTCGTTTTTATGAGTTTATTTGTTTCAACTTGTAAAACTGTATTATATACAGAACAGGCCCGACATGGCCAGTTGGTTAGGGCGCTCGACTCGCAATCTGCGGGTCGCGGGTTCGAATCCCCGTCACACCAAACATGCTCGCTCTTTCAGCCGTGGGGGCGTTATAATATGACGGTCAATCCCACTATTCGTTGGTAAAAGAGTAGCCCAAGAGTTGGCGGTGGGTGGTGATGACTAGCTGCCTTCCCTCTAGTCTTACACTGCTAAATTAGGGACGGCTAGCGCAGATAGCCCTCGTGTAGCTTTGCGCGAAATTCAAAAACAAAAAAAACAATATACACAGAACGCCCGTAACTGTTTCATACTCTATACACTATTATAAATGCCATTACTTTACTTTATTGTTTAGGTGTAGTTTTGCCCCTCAGTGGCACTGCGGTATGTCTGCGGACTTACAACGCTAGAATCCGGGTTTCGATACTCGTGGTGGGTAGAGCACAGATTGCCCATTGTGTAGCTTTGTGCTTAATTACAAGCAAACAAAAAACGTGTAGTTTTATTAAATAAAGTTACGTTTGCGTGAGTTTGTTTGTCTGACTGCATAAATGTTTTCAAATTGACTAAAATGTATCGATCTAACACATAATGCTTGCAAGAAAGTATAGCTTAAATGGCGTTCGAGAAAATGACTTGCAGGTCTCGGCTAGCATTTTTAATATTTTTCATGACAAGTTATTACTTGTACTTAAAGTTAAAAAAAAATGATTCATAAGGTTTATTCCTGTCGAAATTGATTAATCTTATATCTTACTGTACAAAACAAAAACCTTAACATTGATTGGCATCTATAATTAATGACAATAGGTACAGTAAAATCCAGAAATTAATTAATTTGCATCGACTAACTACGTACATTCGAGTTTCTGCTGTTAAAGGCGCTTCACTGTTCGCATTAGCTATTATTACTTACATAACTACATTAGTAAAGTTTGCGAAATTGAAAAGAAGTACACCATCAGCACTCCATTTTGTTTAACTTAAGTCTGGAATAATAAAGAGTTCGACCAATAATGAACTCCAATATTACAATAATGTTTATTGTGTGTATTAGAGAAGCGCTAACTTGAACAAATTAATCGTATTGTAATAAATCTTTGCAGAGAAATATCATCTATACGTATATTGCATAATTATAATACAGTCAGGAGATATGAACTTAATGAGTACTGGACTATATGTTGGATATTGTCGCTGTTAATGGCGTTTTCTTTTTAGCTGTACAAATGCTCAAAAAGAATTAGATTAGGCCTTACTTAATATACTAAATAAGCACTAATTGGCATCCATTAAATCTTACTTAAAGAGTTTAAGCAATTTTTCAGTCGAATAGCGTAACTAGTAGCTTTTGTTTCCAAATAGCGGTTGGCTTGATGTGTTAATTTGGTCGCGCTAAATCGATTACCTAGTTTATTTGTGTTTAAGGGCAAAGCTACACAAAGAGCTATCTCGCTGTGCCCACCGAGGGTATCAGACCACGAATTACAGCGTTATTAGCTGTCGAGCCACCTGGGGTAAACTCGATTAGATTAAACTAATTCATTACGTTGGCAGGTTTTGTTAAAATGTTTATTTTTTATTCACTTATTTGATTAAAGATCAGTATCATGTGAATGATAATGATAAGAGCTCAGATGTTAAACTCGTTATTTCATTCAATCATCCAATTTTTGAAAAGGAAAGCATTATTTTATTAAGGCATTATTCTTGTCTCCTCTGTAGCAAACTTGTAAAAAAACGTCGTAATATATTTATAAATTGTCCATTGTCCTGTAAAGATACAATATGTAGTATTACATTAATTTTTATTGTAGATTTATGGTAAAATGTAGTCATTTTAACACACTTAACTCCTAATACCTTTTTTTTTTTTGGTGGTTCGTTTTATACTCTGTTCTTTTCAAGAAAATTATTTGAAGTGCGAGTAGTTTTTCTTTTTTTTTCTGCTTCACTATGTTTATAAAATTTGACAAAAATCACTATTAGGCCTATTTTTCATAACATTTCGTTTTTTTATGTCCTGTTATTTTACTGGGCACGTGAATCGTCGTATTTTAGCGTTAATTAATGAAGTTTTAAATTTTCTTTTCAAGAAGTTATTTCCACTATGACTCACTAATTCATTTTGTTGTTGTTGCTATATAAAGAGCCCGAAAAGCAATTCAGCCGCTGGTGTGACGTCCGTGGCTTAACATGTGCCATAAAGACCCTCTTGAACTTAAAGCACTAAATAAAGCTTCACCACATGAGATACATCATAATTCATTTCAACCAATAAGCAGTAAGAGCACAGAAGTCTGTTTTCTGGTTTAATAATGCTCCATGTCAGGTTTGTTAGTTGTCTAACACCTGCAAATCTAAAATATCACATGTCTAACGCGACAGTTCGTGTACTTATATAATTATTTTTTTTCTTTCAAAGAAATAACAAACACGGAAGAGTATAGCAACAGTTCCAGATGGATTATGCGCAAAAATATTCATTGTTGCGCAACAGAGATAAATAATATAGGCGAAACTTATTATCTGAACAAACACTAAGGAAAAACTGCTGCATGAAAACGCTACGACAATTGCTCTTGTTATCACTGATAAGAATGGATAACAACATCTGTAACTGAAAAGTGTCCGTCCATAAGTATTCCTTTAAGATGTGTACAGCGTTGGAAGCTGTAACCAAATGCTGCACGTGGATAACGGGTGTGTAAAGCATAATATGAACGAAAAACAAATGTAGATACTACAACAAAAGTTAACAATGTATAATATACGGACAATAAGGAATCATTCGGCTCTTTAAAGCTATCATTACACACATACCATACAGCATGGCTCCAAGAAGGTACTCCAGGGAGTTCGCGAGTCATGTCGGAAATTCAATAATATTATATTTTTTTAAATGATTTATAGAATAAAAAATACTTTTCGTAAAATTAAATTTGTATGAATTAAAACACTTTTTTGATACAGTTTTTCATGTACACGAAATATTTTTATTTTTTATTTTTTCCAAAACAAACAATATCGATTGTTTTGGGATCCGCGAAAAAATCTTAAATTAAAATGGGTTTTCGGATTACTAAAGTTTGAGAACCGCTTCCCTGGAGAAAGCAACAAATTTCAACCTACTATTTATTTTTCACGAAATCATCGACTCCCCCTGTTAAACCTCCACCACTGCTGATGGCAACTCATTTCATAAGTCTATCATCATGTTGGAAAAAATAAAACTGTCTTAATTGGAGCCTTGCCTGCCTTTTTCAAATCTTAAATTCGTGTTCTCTCGTCCTCTATATTTATAGCTTATATCAGTGAAAAAACAACGTGTTCAATAATATCGTAAAAAGAATGCTTCATTAACAACGTGTAATACCTTGACATGATGAAGAAAACCTCGTTCTGAGGAATTTTTTAATCACTTAGTAGCGAGTGATCCAGGGTGGTATCTCAGCTCAAAATGGGTGACTATATTGTGTCCATTACAATTATGTTTTTGAACTATGTATTCTGACACTCACGTAGCATACTGTTCATTCAGCAAATCTAATGAGCATACCACGAATCAGAGGTGTCACTTATTTCCTCAATATGTAAACTTTGTTTTACTTTTACTCAGTAGCCTATGCCCTTTCACTAATATATATACACAATTATATAGCTAATACACTCACGTATGTCAAACTACTTACTCTTCTTATTAAAACTTTACATGAAATGCACGTACGACAGCTTATATTTCCATATATAGCAGGAGTTATATGTAGATTATTTGCACCGCCCTCTTGTGGGGAAGAAACGTGATGCTATTACAATAAACCTTTCCTTCACTCTATGTATTGTTAGAATGTTGACTGAACCAAATTCACACAAGGTAACTATTGAAGGTGTTCAAATCATGCAACATAGAAACAATATTCGCATTAAAATATAACGTAGTGAAGAAAAGAAAGACATTTCTAAATTTAAAAGAAATCAGTATCATAGGACTGGTTTGTCAAAGCATTCTGAAAGCCTTAGACAGAAATATTCTTCTTCTTCCTCCTGTTAGGCTAAAAGCTACATCACCATAAAACTTCGCCACATATTCCTATCCAGGTATAGTTCTTGTTCCTATACCCCCTCCAGTGTTTTACCTCTATTTCCAACTGCTTGTTCAATATTTTACCTCCATCCCACCTTTGGTCTTCCTATAGGCCTTCTTCCGATTGGTATCTACTCCCTATATTTCTTCGGGTACCCTTCTTCATCCATCCGCTTGACATGTCCATACCACATCAACTGGCTTTAGCACTGCATCCATTCCAAGACTTCTCCTTATATCCTCATTTTTTATCATATTTCTATGAGTAACTCCATATATGAATCTCAAGGCTCTCACCTCTGCTGTCTGTATTTTACTCTTTCTTTTCTTGGTTAACACCCATGTTTAGGTTCTGCTTGAGTTTTTAGAGCAAGTGTTAAATCTCCCAGCGGCTTGCTAGACCTGTCCCGGGTTCTCAAGACTGTTAATTAGTACCATTCCTGTGTCCCAGTCTCCAATATGGTAACAGGTCTATTATCATTAGGCCCAAGTAGGCCCAAAGTAGATGACAGAAATATGATACACAAAACTTACATATTTTATTATTCTTCAAAACGTCTCCAAAACTACTAAAAATAGAAATAATAAAAATATACAAATCATTTTTTACAAATTGCCTCTTTAAATTTCTTAAAATATTTTAATTCCAACGCATCTGGTGTAAAGTACAAAAAATCATCATCAGGTGAAATAGGTTTATTTGTAAAGATTATTATACATTTCTTCGGAATGAATTCAAACTGTTAGTATATTTATAACAGTTAAAGTAAATTTATTATACACCAAAATATTTCTTAACTGGTGTTACATTCTCGATGAAAACCTATGACAAGATTACTTTCTGGTTCACTACTTTTTAACACGTTTTAATTGTGTTTATTATGCTCCTATTGCTAATCAAACGAAAATTGTTTTTTAACAGGAAGAGTTTTCTTCTACACAGAGAAAGAACTTTATAATAACTAGAAGATAAAGCTGAGTAAACATACATATCGCAAGAAAGTAACAGCAAATATACACAAATAAAGAATGAAAATAAAGAGTATAACAACATAATTCTCAGATAGCAATCAAATGTTTCATGTGTAGGGTTAACGGCTGTAGCAATCGCCAGCACCACCTGTTTTCCTGTCACTATGAAGGCAGTATTGTTTGTTTGTTTGTTTG
>NW_013666502.1:128268-148316 GCF_000517525.1 Limulus polyphemus
CGAATAGTGTGATTGACCGTCACATTACAAGCCCCCCATGGCTGAAAGGGCGAGCATGTTTGGTGTGACGGGGATTCGAACTCGCGACCCGCAGATTGCTAGTCGAGCGCCCTAACCACCTGGCCATGCCGGGCCGAAGTATTAATTCTACAGGAAATGAAATATACAAATCGAATCCAGGTAAAGACTTTATGGATTTAAGGTGTGATAAAACAGTTATGGTCTACTTTGGATGTTATTTGTACGATAGAATATTTCTATATAAAAACGAATATTTTTCCTTCTATAATTAGAAGTCTCAAAGAAAAAAGAACAAATACGTCTGTGCATCTTTTCTTCTTTTTTTTTTTGCGAAAGAAACATCAGATAAGCTTGAAAATTTCAATTCTGTATTTATTAAATATCCTGGGATTCTCTAATCAGGTAGCTAGCTGTCTATTACCAGTAGAGACTGTTGGTGCTACTTGTAGATAACCTGGGCAAGTTATGAACTAAATTTCTATTTTACTGCTTTCACCAGTATCGTATGTACTTCCAAGATATAACAAAATACATTCCTGTATCTTAGTCTTCTGATGTACGTCATCAAACGAAAGGTGGATGAGATGTTTATGTAGCTACAAAGAGCTACTCCAATAGTATAATTTGGCGTGATGACGTACGAGCTCACAGACAGAAATGAAATTAGAGTCAAAGTCCTTTTGTCGCTTTTGTCTAGATTTACAAAAATTAGGAGAATTGCTGGGTTAAATGCATGACAAGGGTGATTTTCTTGCCTCGATTAAAATCTTGAAGCAAAGAATCGCTTAGAACAGAATGGGATGGGGTTGATTTTAATCCTTCTTCACTTGCCAGAGCTTTAGATAATTTATTACTTCACAGTATCTCCGCAAGGATTTTTAATGTAAGTCTTACCTCATTTATCATAGCATAAATCCGTACGCCCACATCATTAACCCTACCTTAAAACATAACGTTCTATGCCACATTTATGAAATTGTGAAAATATCTGCTCTTAGTAAATAGATTACAACAAAAAAAGTGTGTGTTTTTAAGTAGGGTTCTAAATTTATTTCAGAACTCCACTCACGTCATAATAATGAACAACTGTTTTTGGAATAGATTTTAAACATTTTGACCAGTAGTTTCTTGACAGCTCAGTGGAAAACTTAAGATACACATATCCAGGTTCGGACCCTGCGGTTCGCATAGTAGATTGTGCAGCTTTATGCTTAACAATACAATATGATCAGTAGAATACGATTAATTTTGTCTATAAAATGTTATATTTTTCTGTTGATAATAAAACATCATTTAATTTTGGGTGTTTTATAGCATAACAACTTTACTGTTTTAACATTAACAAAATGTATTCGTACCTTTATTTTTCTTTCTCTGCACACATTATACGTTCAATTTAACCAAGTTTTACCTTTTTTTATACTAAAGCTATCTGATATGTATTTAGAGACATCAGAATATATAATAATCTGTTTTTAGGATTTTCTCTGTGGCTATTCGAAACAACCTTATGTAAAACTCGTTTGCCTCCACTTTTAAAGATAAAACATGGATTTCTGTACCAGTAGTGGGTACAATACAGACAGACCATTGGGTGGCCTTGTGTTTAACAACAAAACTCGTTAAAGCCACTCACTATTTGATATCCACTAATAAACTAATAACTATATCGTTAAAGAAAAACACGTTTTTAATAACAGATTTTAGAATATAACTTCCAATATAATTTACAAAAAAAAAAAAACGTTTATAAGGAGGTTGTGTATCTATATTCAAATATTATTCGAGTTATCAATTACTGTTTGATTTGTATTGTCTATTTATAGGTTTAATCTTTTTTCATAAAGAATCTTCAAGAAACTTTTTTTTCCCTTTACATTGCTTATTTATAATGAAAGAAAATGCTTTATTCCTAATACTTTATTTTGATGCTTAACTATTTTCGTAAATATTTTTTGGGTACACAACCTTATATTTTACGCTTAAAACAATTTTTAAGGTTAAAATGAAAATACTTTTATAATTTTTGTTAGGCTTAAAAAATCCACTTCTTTCGCTAGCCTAGACGTTTCACACCAGACATTTAACTGATTTTCTTTCTCTTTTTTTATTTTTTTTATCAGGGGTTTATTCCGATACAGTATTTGTAACGCATAAGCTTTTAGGTAAAGCTGGTGGTGCTTTAAATGATGGATATAGCCATTGTATATAATGTATTTGTAACACTATACTGGAGTAAAAATCATTCTAGGAGGTAGCAAAAATCAATGTACCTACAAAAAAAAAAAAGAACATTAAAGCAAATACCCTGCAATTGATTTAAGCAAAACTTCGTGACAGCTTGATTTATTTATAAAGTTTAGATTTATGTTTCTCTCAATCCAGAAAAAAAAAAATGTAACAGAAAACGCTCCTAGCAACAGTAACTATACAAAGTTGGACACGATCAATATCTAGGTGACTCGCGAAATGGAACACGTCATTTCCGGTCGCTTAATGTATTAGTATACTAACCCTCATGTGTTCCGAACATCAAACCAGCTGTGAATATAGATGACTCGGGTTCTTCTGGTTTGTCCCATTATTCCTATATTTGACAAATAAGTTTCTTTGCAAAAAATTGCTTAGTTAAAATTCTGCTATGCTTCATGTAATCATAGATAATTAATTAATAATCTCCTCATAAAGCAAGTGCTAGTTACTGCTGTTGTGTCAAAAGATATTGCAAGAATGTTGGTTTCAGGCAATCACTAAACAAGTGCTTGTTAAGTGTGAAAATATACTGCAACAATTTAGTTTCACACAGTCACTAAATAAGTGCTAGTTAATGCTGTTGTGTGAAAACATATTGCAAGAATGTTGGATTCAGACAATCACTAAACAAGTGCTAGTTAGTGCTGTCATGTGAAAACATATTCCAAGAATGTTGGATGGAGAAATCACTAAAAAAGTGCTAGTTAATGCTGTTGTGTGAAAACATATTGCAAGAATGTTGGTTTCAGACAATCACTAAACAAGTGCTAGTTAGTGCTGTCATGTGAAAACATATTCCAAGAATGTTGGATGGAGAAATCACTAAAAACGTGCTAGTTAATGCTGTTATGTGAAAACATATTGCAAGAATGTTGGTTTCAGACAATCACTAAAAAAGTGCTAGTTGATGTAGTTGTGTGAAAACATATTGCAACAGTATTGGTTTCAGACAATCACTAACTCCTCTACAATATTGCGTTTGGTAAAGTTTTTTTTGTGTTCTGTCGCGAAACAATTGAGGTATATGTTGAAAGGGTAAAATAATAACTGTAAAAAATCATTGGTTGAGTTGTACTTAATTTTAACTCTGGTGAGAACTTTCAACTCAAAAAAATCTCTATATATGTAAATTTCAATACTTTTGAAATAATTTTGAATACAGTATTGTTTTGAATTAGCTTAAATGAAATTTGTATTCTTACTTTCTTAAAGCTGAAGAACGATTATATAAATCCAGATGTTTTCAGACTTTGGAATAGTCTATGATTTTACTCTTATAACAGCGTATACGGATTAAATCAAATTATGTAAAAACTGGATAAAGTGTGCTGATCGTTAGGTGCGCGAGTGTTTTCCTTTGTACATCAAATCAGATTACGTTGTTTCCTTTTTATACACCACACAACTCCATAGTCACACGTTTTCAGTTCGCGAAGGAGTTGTGTGGTGTACAAAAAGGAAACAACATAATCTGATTTGATGTACAAAGGAAAACACTCGCGCACTGGAAACGTGTGGCTATGGAGTTGTGTGGTGTACAAAAAGGAAACAACATAATCTGATTTGATGTACAAAGGAAAACACTCGCGAACTGAAAACGTGTGGCTATGGAGTTGTGTGGTGTACAAAAAGGAAACAACATAATCTGATTTGATGTACAAAAGAAAACAATAGCCACACGTTTCCAGTGCGCGAGTGTTTTCCTTTGTACATCAAATCAGATTATGTTGTTTCCTTTTTGTACACCACACAACTCCATAGCCACACGTTTTCAGTGCGCGAGTGTTTTCTTTGTACATCAAATCAGATTATGTTATTTCCTTTTTGTACACCACACAACTCCACAGCCACATGTTTTCAGTTGGCGAGTGTTTTCCTTTGTACATCAAATCAGATCGTATGGCTTACTTTTTTTTGTATAAAAAACTCAACTTCATGTGCAGTGTATATATGGACTGAATATCCGATGTTTTTAGACTCTATAAATTGTAAAAGTTAAAGAAAAGATCATTTAATCCAAACTCTAAAAAAAAATTTTTAATAGGTTTAGTTTTATTTCAAGGTTGTTTTTAACGTGTACTCTGGATTGGTGTATTTGGTGTACACCTTTATTTCTTTTCTTTTTTATCAGAATGGCTTAGGAAATATTTGTTTGAGAAAGTAAACAGATTAATATAGTCCGAATTTATTTAGAGGCGCCCCAACAGCTGACCGATAAGTTTGAAGGCTTATAACGCTAAAAAGCGTGTTTCGACACCCGTGATGGACACAGTTCAGAAAAACCATCCTGTAGCTTTATGTTTAATAACAAACAAACAAATTATTTATAGGCTATTAGCCCCAACTCTACAAATTTAGAACTATGTACTAAAGATAATCGTAATGTGTTTAGAGAATTTTGCAGATTTATTGTGTTCCCCTGATGGCTCAGCGGTAAGTTTGAGACTCAATCCCTGCAGTAGACACAATACAGAGAGCCCATTGTGAAGCTTTGTGCTTAACAACAAAGTTTCGTTTTTCTCATAAATCCATTTTCTGTATTTTTTTGTATTTGTTGTTTATTCTGTACACTAATTCAAATTCAATGGGAGTTTAGTTCTAGACTAGATCTTGATTTTTGGCTGTGGCTGTCCAAGTAGATTATTATAATTGCGAAAGAACAAAATATTTAAAAAGAAAAATTTTCAATATTAGTGATTCCTGATAATTAAAAAACAACTTACGAATGAGGTGTCCAGAGGAAAAAGTGATAACCAAAGCCCCCTTTTCGTTAAGCTAATTAAAGTTACTGAATGTTTGAACGGTCATAAACAACAATTCCAGAGTTTGTAATGGTGACACTTCGTAGACAACAATTCCAGAGTTTCTAATGATGACACTGCGTAGACAACAATTCCAGAGTTTCTAATGATGACACTGCGTAGACAACAATTTCAGTTTCTAATGATGACACTGCGTAAACAATTCCAGAGATTCTCATGATGACACAGCATAGACAACAATTCCAAAGTTTCTAATGATGACACTGCGTAGACAACAAGTCTATAATATCTAATGCATGTAATTTCATATACAACAGCTTTATAGTATCTAATGAATGTAAATGCATAAACAACAATTCTATGGTGTATAATGATCGTCGAAATATACTGTCTCTTGTTAATAAATAATTCTACATGAGAAAGCTGTATTAACTTCAACTTTAGCATTTATACTTTGTAGTTCCGGTAATTACTAGGATAATATTTATCTTAATAACGTGAAATACGTTATGTCAACCCTAAGTATGTTTGCGGGTGTAGTTTGTTTTTGTTTTTTTTGCGAACTCGTGACCAAAATTATTTTACTCTCAAATGATGTGATGTGTATTACTGTGCACTTAGGCTTGAGATAGGGATGTTTGTTGAAAAATAGAATCCAGAAAAGCTGAGTCTCCTAGCTATTTCCGCAAGATGTCTACCTGTAAGTGACGTTATGTCTGGTCGACGTGGACAGTGTTAGTGGTCACTTCAGCTAACTATAATATAATATTTACTTGCACGCCAAATGTCCTCCTTCTAATCCGGATGGTCACGATTGTGTCGTGACACATTGATCCCAACCTGTCTTACGGACAGGCACACAAGAAGTACAAAATCAATAATCAATTTCCTCTTTGAAAACAAAGAGAGCGCACTTTGATGTAAATGCACGGCAATTTGTGATGGGATTCACGGGTTTCACTTAACCGTCGCCGTTCTAGGAGTTTTATCGGTAAAATTTATCACGGCCATAATGACTGTTATATAAAAAGCAGCCTAGATATTCTAAAAAAAACAATCATTCTCTCTTCATTTAGCTCCTCGTCAAATCATATAAGCTGTTTCGTTATAAGATTCGGAGAAATAAATCATTGCATATAGCTCTATAGGTTAACCAGTTGGTAATTTTTATATTTCGTTAACTTCTGGGAATCTCTCATTTTCGTCACGTGTTAACAGTTTATACTCTGATTGGTTGTCATCCAACTCACCAGACAGTGCCACACCAGCATAATGCCTATAAATGTACAAGAAGTACTAAACCAAGTACTACTGTACAGCCCAATGCTATGGCTGGTGAAGAATATTTCTGGTGGCAGACTAGGGCGAAATTTCATGTTTCAGTAGGAACTGTATCGGGATTCTGAAGAAAATGCGTGAAACTTGAACTGTGGTTAATAGAAGCGGTCAAGTTATAAATCCAAAATTCGACAAAAGTGGCGTTAATTTACTCAGGGTATGCGCTTTATGTGATATGCAAATAATCCAGTAGCAATCTTCCCCATGACCTAGCCGTAAGTACAGAAGAGTAAGGTACATATTAGTAGGAAGTGGCCTCAATGGATGTGTAGCTGCTCAAAACACTGAGAGGTAAATTAAACCATAAGGCTGAAGTGGGCAATATGCTTCAAATAATGGGATTAGAACGCATGTAAAGCATGCTGGGTGACCAATGCAAAAGTAGGCTGTATTTGAGCCAATGGTGTTGGAAGTATAAGCAAAATCAATTAGATTTTTATAATCATTTCATTCCCCCAGGAACAAGACTTTTTGGTCAGAGATTTATCTTCCATAAATACAGTAATATCAAGCATGCATCAAATGGGTTGAAACGACACCCGAAAGAAGCAAAGATGGCTATGGAACACTTACAACTATGAACTATCTCGTACAAAGTCCTGATATGAATATGTACGAACGCCTGAATAAGCCCCTACGGAAACTGAGAAAGTCAAATGGCAACCAGACAAATTGTCTGAATTGTGAGGAGTAAGTACTACAGGATACTTGGAACAATATTTCACAATCATACATTGATAAACTTATGGTAGCACAACAAAAGGTGTACTGCTCTGTTTAAAGCATGTACAAAATACAAGTGCATTTTACGATTTAGTTTCAATTGCTCACTGTTTGTGACATCTGTATGTGATCACCCGTATATTTCAAGGAAGCAGATTAAAAATCTTTTGAATAATGTTTATAGAGAAATGTTCTTCTTTGGACCAACACAAGCTGTACATTTTCCTGAAAACAGATGGAAGATATGTTTCCCAACAGCTGCCACTTGTTTTCAAAACCCTATGATATGATAGATGTGTTTGTGTAGCTGACCTAAATGACATTAAGTAATACAAGTAGATGACTCATGTAACATAACAAAACCTATGCCATGGCCAGCTGGGAACTACAGTACACAACAAGGTAACGAACACGAGTTAGATCTTGCTGATTAGCTTCACTCTATCATGATGAAACGTTTTACAGTGTCGGGTCTTGTTGATTATCTTCACTCTTTCATGATTAAACGTTTTAGAGTATCAGATCTTGCTGATCATCTTCACTGTTTCATGATGAAACGTTTTATAGTGTTAGATCTTGCTAATCATCTTCACTCTTTCATGATGAAACATTTTATAGTGTCAGATCTTGTTGATAAGCTTCACTCTTTCATGATGAAAGACTATTATTATGATGGCAGATCTTGTATGACAATCAGGGACACTTTGACAACATAATTAAAAAAAGAAAAAATAATCACGATTTCCATTGAAATGATATGAATAATGACTATTGTACAAAACGATATCCAATGGACTTAAATAGATAATGTTCATACTATACAGAATGATCTCTGTTGGAATGATATGGATAATGATTACTGTACAGAAACACCCATGTAAAACTAATATGGATAATGTGCAATGCTGTACAGAATGACCTCTGTAGAAATGATATGGATGATGTCAACTTTACAGAATGACCTCTGTAGAAATGATATGGATGATGTCTACTTTACAGAATGACATATAGAACTAATATGGAGTATGTATACTGTACAGAACGATCTCTGTGGGAAGGATATGGATGATGTCTACTTTACAGAATGACCTATATAGAACTAATATGGAGTATGTATACTGTACAGAATGACCTCTGTGGGAAGGAAATGGATGATGTCTACTTTACAGAATGACTTATATAGAACTAATATGGAGTATGTATACTGTACAGAACGATCTCTGTGGGAAGGATATGGATAACGTCTACTTTACAGAATGACTTATACAGAACTAATATGGACCATGTATACTGTATAAAAACGACCTCTATAAGAATGATACGGATAATGATTAGTGTGCAGAACGACATCTATAAAGAATGATATAAATGACATATTCCTTTCACTGTATCAAAATCAGTTATTCATTTAAACAAGTATTTATATAATCTATTGAATGTGTATTAACTGAATGTTCCACAACTCTTTATAAAACATGTGTTAACTTTTAAAGTAGGACACTAAGAAACAATAATCAACAAATACATCGAAAGTTTCTAGGTCTATATCTATGATAATGTTGAATCTTTTCCAGTTTTTTTATGATACACCCATCCATATGTATATATAATATTAACCAGGCTCAGTTACTGCCTAAACAGATTCGTAGAACTTGGCACAATTTCAGACAGAAAAGTAACTCAGTTAACCCCCATATGACAGGCTTGAAGAGTGAAACACGTTGTAAACGCTTATCATGTTTCACATGAAATAGGACCGCAGATAAGATAGGTTATATAAATTTTTATAATTTCCATGCATGAGGTGGTTTTTTAATCTAACGAGGTGAGTGTTTTGACTGTTTTCAATGTGATATTAGAAAAATATGTACCTAGTTCGTAATCGTTAATTAAAACAATTTTAGTTAATTGGTTGTTATTTGAAAGTCACTACTTATTCAGACATTGTTATAACACTGTGAAGGTAGTATTGCACGACATTAATAAATAGATAAATAATTTTTTATCTACCTCGCGCCTCCCAGTGGCCCTGCTGTAAGGCTGCGGATTTGCAACGCTAAAAACCAAGTTTTGATACCCGTGGTGTACACAGCACAAATAGCTCACTGTGTAACGTTGTCCTTAACTACAAACAAACAGATTATCTAACTCGCGATATACTATATATGGAGATACTGTGCTTTAATTGATCACAACTAATGCACGCGATTTTTTCATAGCATAAAATTTAGGCTTAGTTTTAAAATATCATTATTATACGTTATTCCGTAATTAGCGTAAGCCTAAAGTTATTCTTTTGACTTTTTTCGGTATGTCTATGAAGAATTAATGGTATTGAGAGAGATGGCAGAACTAGGGTATAAGTATAAGGCTAATTTTAAGAATAATTGTTATTTTTCAGCCGTGTGCAAACGCGTGACTCCCAAGCTTTGTAAAAATCAAAAATCGGTTCTTATTAATTTATCACTCTAAAATTTAATTTATGAGTGAAGGAATAGAAAGAAACTAAAATATCTATTTATAAAACACAGAGTAACGTGAACCATGGAATACTTAAATTTCCGAATGCTTGAACACATTAGCTTCAAGAAGGTGTTGAGTCAAACAAACGGTAAATGTTAAAATACGTTAATTTTCAAGAGTGTGTTAATTTTACAGAGCGTTACAACTTAGCACATATACCCAGAAAGGGTTTGTAATGATTTAAAAATACAGAGAGAGGGAGTGAAAAGAGAAAACAAAACTATTATATTATTTTCTGTTTACATAGTTTGCTCATTATAGATAAAATATGTATGCTTATTACTCGTCTACGGAACTTTAAATGGCAATTGTTTTGCTTTATCGTGAACATTGTGTACCTTTATAACAGGTCTGCAAAATTTCATTCACCGGGGTTTCATGCTTTTTATTCTAGAGCTAGGTGAAGTTTTCCAGAAAAGTTTACAATTTTCAGTGCCCCAAATCTTTGTCTAGCAATGAATAATAAAACAATAGTGCATTTTTTTAATTTGTTGTATGAATGTGAAGATGAAAGCTCAGTGTGCACATCTGTGCAAAGTTTGATTGTAAAAATTTAAAAATCTGCTTTTAGGTAGATTTAAATATAACTTGTATTTCGCCATTATTCGCCACTAAGGGAAACAACTCCTAACAGTTAGCACATTTACTACATGTTGATAAAATTATACAATGTGAGTAATGTCGACTTGGCTGTATTTAAGAGATATCACCCTCTGTTTGAGATAAAGCAGAACTGTGATTTTCTTTTCTTTCAACTGTTTTTGGATTAATCTAAGAATGTTGTCACCAGAATGAAATTAAATTATCTAAAAATGCAGAATATTGCTTATAATGCATTTAATTTATAGAATGAAGTACGACTTTCAATAGATTTATCGAGACAATAACATGTTTGAGATTTTATTTATCTTTTTTTTAAGCCATACTACATATCATAATATCTGTTAAAAGAAGAAAGAAAAAAGTTTATCAGCTAATATGTTGCCCGTAGTGTAAAACGTATTTGTTTCCTCGGGTTTAAAGACGATTGGACTGTTTAGTATATTTTGAATTTCTGCGCTAGCCGTTCCTAATTTAGCAGAGAAACACTAGAAGGAAGGCAACTATTCAACAATCACCACCCACCGCCAACTCTTGGGCTACTCTTTTACCAACAAATAGTGGGATTGATCGTCCCATTATAACGCCCCCACGGCTGAAAGGGCCAGCATGTCTGGTGAGACGGGGATTCAAATCTGCGACCCGTAGGTTGCGAGTCGAGCGCCTTAACCACCTCTTAAAGACAATTTTGATTCCATAGTTTTGTGGTGACTAGCTGGTGCAAATTAAGAAATTCGGCTAAATCTAAGAAATATGATAATTACTCTATGTGAGATAACGTATTTATATTGAAGCTTATGTAGTAGAGAATGAGAGAATGCAAATATATATTAATATATATTTATTAATCCACAATATATGAGTGCTTAGCGCGTAGTATTCAAAATAACTTTTTTTTAATTGCACATCTATCAATTAATTGATAAATTATAAAAGAAAGAAATAGAAATCACGTGTTTATCATTGTAAGAACTAGCCAATCATTTTCCTCAATTATGATTTTCTTGTGTGTGTTTGAGTGTTCAAATAAAAATTTTTCTTTTAATAATAATAATGTTTTATCCGAGTTATTGACTAGTTTCACAACATTCCTCATTGGTCTGTAGACCGTTTAACAGCTTTGTTAACCTGGTGCTCGAAATTGGTACATTTTATACATAATGTCAGATTACTTAATCTGGAATTCTGTATCTTATTTCGGAACAATTTTGTTTCTTCTTTTTTCAAATACGAGTAAAGAAAATATTTATTGGTTTAATAGTGAAAAATGATATTTCGGGCCATATATTTCCCGTACATATAAAGACTTTTATTGAAAGTTCGTGGAGTACGTCTTCGAATTTCTTAACTTATTCATAATTTATTCTGTGTGTGTGTGCGTGTGTTTGTAATCAAGCGCAAAGCTACACAATGGGCTCTCTGTGCTCCGCCCACCACAGGTATCGAAACCCGGATTCTAGCGTTGTAAGTCCGCAGACATACCGCTGTGCCACTGGGAGGCTATATTATTCTGTTCCAACCTCGCTTTAGAAGTATTTCTTCATGAATTTTTTTTCATATTTTAGAACGTAGACACGCGAAGCAAACACGTATTTTAATAAAGTATGATGATGTAATGATATCGTTTTTTTTGTTTTAGCTTTTTACAGATTTATAGTTGTGGAATTATTAGTGATAGCCTATTACTCCAACACCACTTATTGGAAGCAGGACATGTCTAGTAAAACGAAATAACCATATTTTGAGGTCTAACCATGAAAATGAGAAATACTCAAATTATGAACAGTCCAGTAGTGTGATTAGATACAGCTGTCTTTGTCATCTGACATTGTTGGGTTTGAATTAGCTCGTGCACAGTGCCGTTTCCACTGTTTTTTGTTCTTTCTCACAACCAAAGCATGAGCAAACAAACAACTACCGGCAGCTTCATCAAGAAAGCACTTGACCCTGTTTAAATAAAATTCTATACTTCAAAGACTTACAAATGTTGTACTTGTGGTTCCATTGAACGTAAAAGGTCCACCCACTCTGACATGATATCAAAGGGACTGAGTCATTACAAATGCTTTTCGTTAGCTTATTTGTTTGTTGTTAAGTGCAAAGCTACACAATTGGCTCTCTGTGCTCTGCCCACCAAGAGCATCGAAACCCAATTTTTAGCTGAGCCACTGGGTGGAGGAGAAGGCCTTTCATTAGTTGTTTTTGCTTATATCATTGTACAAATGTTGTTTATATTAAATTAAAATCCGAATCGGTCAAATGGTGGTAGTTATTATATTTGTTGGATTCGGTGTGTTTATCAGAATGTTTTATTCATTGAAGCTTTGTGAATAATATTTAAGCTCTCTTTGTTATTTTAAGATTTTTTTTTCAGCTTAATTATTTGTAAGTAAAGTATTTCTTTTCTTCTAGATGGAACAAATCGTAGAGCGAATGCAAGATGAACAGACCGGTGTTCCCGTAAAGACTGTTAAAAGCTTCATGTCCAAAGTCCCAAGCGTTTTTACAGGTAAGACAGTGGTGGCATCTGAAAATTTTGATTTAAATTATTATCTTGGAGAACTAACAACTTTCATTGAACGTTTGCCACGTTCTCAAAATGGGGCCATTGCATATCTACAGAAAGCAAGACATTCGAAACATTTTTTTTTTGACAAAGTAAATGTCAATTTTACATACATAAATATATATTTTTTTGGAAATACTTAAATTTAAACCAAATATCAGCTTTAAGTTACGTGAAGCAATTGATAGAGTTAAGTAGTATGTTAATGCAACTGGCGTAAAAGGTCTGACTTGGGGTATAAGGAATAAAGAGGTTGAGAACCACTGAAATAGTACCCTGTAGGCTCTCCAGACTTCAATCCCATCAAGCATTTATTGCATTGTTCGAGAGAGACGACTCCAGACACTAAATATGACCTAGAAACAGCTCTTTCAGATGAATGGTCTCAGAACGAGAGTAGGCTGAATGACCAGTGATATGACGTACCATCAGATGCCAGATTTACATCACACTTACTTAACTCAGGTGGTGATTATATTTCAACTGTACCAACCGGCCCCTTTAAAAAACTAAATAGTAACTTGTATTAATCAAAAAGTAAATCAAAACAATTCAAGGGTGAGTCAATAATACACGAACGTTGATACTGGCTAGTGGAATGGGCTGGTAATTCACTGAGACTGCCACCCATTTCTGAGGCTTGAGGTTTACTTTCTTTTTTAATGTTTTTCTGAGGTTCTCGCGTACCCCGAGAAAGGTCTCGGCGCACTACAAGGGGGAGAGGTGGTACATTTACCAAAGGCTGGGAACCACTGCTCTGTTCAGTCAATTCCCTATTCTTCAAAACAAGTGTCAAACAATTTAAAACAGTAAAAGCAGGCTTTATCGTCCATCAAGATTACAAGAGAGCCAATTACACCAGTATATGGCAGCACAAAGAATCTTGAAATGTGGTACGTATAATGTGTGGCAGTAAATATACCATTCCGCAGGGTGTAGAGGTCGATACGTCCATCATCACTTATTCCTGCCTTTGTCATACTTCTACCCACCATCATACGTGTCACGTTCCTGCTTGAAAATAAGTTAGATCTGGTTCCAGGTTATCTTCAAATGAGTGTATGCTCGTTATTTGGCTGCGAGATGGAATGGGATTCATCCATAAAAAGAATATTTCTGCACATCTCGTTGGTCCAATTGATGCATTTTGGTCGCGTGCTCTATTTAGTCCCTTGCTGTAACAGAATACTTCTCGTTGGGCATCTGGCATACAGGCATGTCTGGTGAAGTGTGTTAAAAAACTGTCTGTACGTCCTTGGCGTCCGGTTGTGGCTGCAAACACTGTTTCAGCCTTGAAGCAGGTGGTACCTTACAGGAGTCAGAATCCACAGACAGCGGCCAGGTCCAAGTCGTATGCTTGTTTTGTAAATGATGATCTGCCTTGTCCAGATGTCCAAGCAATTATGTCATTGGTTTATAAACAGTTTACCACATTGATAACGACACTTTGGATGCTTTTAGCCAATTAGCAATAGCCTATTGTGGTTGGCCGACGGCTTTCCACACTACTGAAACAACTAAATATAAAATTAGAGGTCTAGGCATGACTCGTGAACACAGTGTAATAATTTTCACTAAAACGTTGAGAGTTTGAGAAACGAGAGAATATCGCCTGCTTGACACACAGAAAAACGAATGAATGAAACAGACGCTGCGTGTTGTCACCCACGGCCTAATGTGCTTCAGGTCACTTAATTGCATCAGGAACTTTGTACAACATCAGGGGTGGCGTGTATAAAGAGGTTTGGGAAGGCTTAACGTGAAGAGAGATACTTCATCTCTGACTGCTCTAGGAGCAACCCCCCCCCCCTCACTTGGACACTTGTCGTGGACAAAGCCTCCTCAAATAAAATGTCCCTTACAGAACATTATACCACCAACTAAAAATTATTAAACAGTATATATAACAGAACAGCCTACCCAAACAAAAGATTCCCGCGCCACCTATGTACAACATCTAAAAATTGTTCAAGAAATTCAAATGTGCTCTCAGAGCATGAGGAAAAGCTCACCTGTTAGAAAGTGATAAGTTACTATAAATCATATTTGAAACAGTCACAAAACTTTACTGCGTCCAATGAGGTCACATGTGGGCGGGCTTTACTTGTCATGTGTGTGTGCTTAGCGTAGTCTCAGTTAACTTGAGAACTTTGGAAGTTCCTGTATACTCAACTTGCACATCTCCCATGAAAATGCTAGCGACAACTTTGTTTTTTATAAAGACTACTGTATCTGCATTGGGATTGTGACAACTTGTCGCAAATGTTGAGTGATATTAGCCGCAGTATCGAAGTGATGTTCGAATATGGATGTGGAGACAAGCAGGGGAACAATTCAATGGTGTTTTTATTCTACATAGTAAACTTGCGACCTGTTTGTAAGGTTATCTGCATATTCAAGTAAATAGGAATATCGTGATATTTTAAATGAACACGTTTCAAGAACCACGGCGTAATGCTTCAGTAAGCAGGCCAAGGTGCTGTTCTAATAGGATAATTACTCGTGCCACAAAGCAAGTGCGATCCATCCTACTTTCAAAGGATTGGTATGAACGTCTGGGAGGAATACACACAGGTCTCAGTTTTAACCATATGAAACATGTTTTGGACTATTTAATGAGAGATAATTTTAAAAGTTAGGCCACATTTAACCGGTCAGGAGCGGCGCTATCATGGGTGGATGGCAACTAAAATGTTGTTGGCCCCTCCTACTAATGCCGTTCATTATCACTAAGTGCTGTAGTGTTTAGTATGTAGGGATGAGCCGGGAAAAAAACTGGCCGACACATATTACGTATTGTTCATCATAGTCTCAAATCTCTCTTATAACAATCTAAGAGACTTTAAAAACACCTAACTTAAGTTTTTCTACTTTTTACTACTTTTGAGCTGACAGTTCGGAGATAAGGCAGCTAGTGAACACTGTCCACAGCCACCTAACTCTTAAGCTGCTAGTGTTTGACCGAATAGTGGGATTTGGTTGTTACCATTGAAATGCACCCACGGCCTTAAAGTCCGAAGTGCGATTTATTATTTTGACGGTAACGGGACGCGAACATTGGACCCGCAGATCCACACTAACCACTAGGCCTCTTCCAGCTCTCCCCCAACAAAACATTTTATGTACATATTATTAATAGTAACTTCTGATCAGACTAAGTTGCCTACTTGGATAAAAAGTAAAAATCAACCTGGTAATGAGTATAGCCAATTAAATATATTTTTCATATGTGCTTACCTATAAATATTAAAATGAATTGTTTCATCAGTTGGTTACCCTAGCTGTTAATAATATTTTTGGTCGTAATTGATGCGCATTAACAACACTGGTGTCAACAAAACAACAATTCTCACTCACACTACTATTCTCTGAGAGAAGATTTATCAAAATAAGGTTATTCAAAAAATTACAGAAAGTGGCGCTTACAATATAATTTCCTACGAGCTATTGAAACAGAGTAGCATCTTTTTTGTTCCAAGATTCCATTTGTCGAGTTTAAATTTAACAAAAAATGCGTTTAAGGAAAACTCGAATTATTAATCGAACGTTAACTAACATTATTGAGCTCTTGGATTTAACTGATAAGAAGCAGGCTACAGAAAATAGAGGAAAATACCAGTTAATTAACTAGTCTTTATACATAACAGCCAAGTGAAATATTTGAAAGAAATCGAACAACAATTTCTACAATCTTACACACACAAAAAAAAACTAGCAAACTGTGTTACAAATCTCGATAGAACGAGCGTAGCCTACAGGCTAGTGTTCTCGGATGTCAGTCGGGGAATTCATATTTAGCTATTCGATGGCGCAAAAAATGTACTCCGCCCTTTGTAGCCGTGGGTACGCTGTAAGAGCGACAGTCAAATCCCACTATTCGATCTGAGTAGCCCAAAAGTTGGTTGTGAGTGATGTTGATTGGTGTCCTCACTCTAGTCTATCAGCTCAAAATTAAGAACGGTTGTCGCTAATAGCCCTTGTGTAGCGCTGTACGAATATTCAAAACAATTTTTTTTGTCCCTGTGATACATATTTTACGTAGTTGGCTAAAAACTTTTTTTTTTTCAAATATGAACCGTTTTAATAATTAATAAATGTATTAAAATGAACTGTATAATTACCATTTATGTGTTTTTTTAAAATAAGTTTTACTTATAACACCATTCTTACTAGGAGGTTTAGCATGGTCACCCTTAGCGGATGCCTATTTCAAAATTTGAAAGGCACTTCGTTTCTAAACGTATTTTTTTATTTTTCTCAATATTGGAATGGTGTAGAAGTTTTTAACACCGATAAAAGAAGACCAAATGTTCTTCTGTATTTTCGAGAGTACATTTATTTTTAAATTTATGTTCCTACGCGTTTGAATTTTTTTTTTCAGTTAAAATTATAAGTGACTAATTATTAAACTTTTTTTTGGAAAAGTTTGTTTAAGAATTTTCACGCAAAGCTATACAAAGCGCTATCTGCGCACTGCCGTCTCTAATATTGAACTGAGAGACTAGAGAGACTGCAACTAGTCAATAGAACCTAGTGCCAGCTCTTGGTCCTGATCGAATAGTGTGGTTTGACCGACACTTTTATAACATACCCACAGTCTTAAAGTTGGAATCCCTTTTTTTAGCAGTAAGGGGCCGCTAGCCATCAGGCCATATCGGCTACTTCAGGTTTCGCTTGAAGTTAAGCACAAAGCTACACAATGGGCTATCTGTGCTCCCCACCACGGGTATCGAAACCCGGTTTCTAGCGTTGTAAGTCCGCAGACATAGCTACTTTAGGAAAACAAAAGCTCTTAAGTAAACAATTGTGTTACAGAGATTTGTATACAAAATTCGCAGTTCACAAAAAAGTGGTTTATATTATCATTGTACTATTATAAGTTTGATGATATAGTCTCGTATCGTATGTATGTTCGGGATATAATACAATTTACGCATATATATCTACAAAGAACGTTTATATCGGATATCTAATCTTGAACTGTGACGTATTTCTGTACAAGCCAACTAAGCCCAGGCCTAGAAGGGCATCGTTTTTTTATGAAAAAATGTTGAAGTGAGTAAAAATATGTAACGAACACGACACTAATAAGCAATTGTTAAAAATAAGAGTCGACACCCTTCTCTTCTTGCCGCCCCCACCTCTTTGCTATCGCTAATAAACGGCTGTTTTCGACCTCGCTGTCCTAAACAATTTTAGAGCTCTTTATTGAGACAATGTCTGGTCCATGGAGCGTAGGGGCGGCACTTCCGAATTTTCCTAAAGGTAGCAAAAACTTTAATACATCACTGACCTTGAAAACATAATACGATGGGGAAAAATTTCAGTTCTTGATTCAACTAGCTAATCAGAGATTCGGTTCTCCCTTCTGAAATATCATGGCGATAACTATATTATGCATCCTTATAAGATAGGCTTAAACTACATACAGAATTATCGGTTAGTTAAGAGTCTAAAAGATTTGAATCTTTGGATGGTTGCAATGTGGAACGAGATGATCATGAAATTTACATGAGGGGGGGATCTCTCATTAAGTGTATTAATAATTTTATTTGTAGAGAGAAGCATAGAAAGACTAGAACTAGTATTTACTTGCCAGGTGTTATATTAGTGATTTTAAAAATACAGCAAATTTAAAATAAGCGTCATGTAATAGTAGTATCGAATAAGTACTTCAATTCATTAAATATGTATACATAAGTATTTTAGTTCATTAAATATGTATACATAATGTTATTATTCTAAATTATGAAGTGATACATTAAAGAAACGCGGTAACTGTTCTGCTACACTAGCGCCTTCTGTTGTAAAATTGTCTTCAGCGTACAACAGCTGATTGAGAAAAATTAGAACGTATGAACGCCATCGATCAATGTTATGATATATATACATATACATGTACACACATATATCAACATATATTTCTTTTCACCTACAGATTTAATAAATATCAGCGAAAAATGAATACTTAGTGTTAAAATACCATAAATTATCACTGAATTGTCAACAGACTGTCAGTTTTTATTGCAATCTCGAATATATATATGAAATATTTCCATAATACCAAAATCTTGAGGTAAAATTCTCAATTTAAAAGTTAAAACATTGGCCACTTAGACGTTTAGAGGCAAACGAGCACATTTTTCTTAATTGCCATTACTTTAATTTTTTTTTTCAAAAAAAGATCGTTGATGTTGTTTTGCGTTACCAATATATATATCTTTAGTAAGTATAACAGAAATTCCATTTAAAAACACTATATAGACAATTTAGTTTGGTACTTAGATTTCTGACATATTGCTATGGCAGTTATATTATTTTATACGTGACTTATTCTTGCCAGCTTCTGTTCTTCAAGATGTTACACGAAAGTGAAAACCACAAGCCAGACAGAGAATATTCCCCATATTTAAAAACCTTTACTCTCGAGAAAATTCTCTTTCTCAGACCTTAAGCCTTTCAGTTATGATTTTACATGTGTCTTTATCTGTTCCGAGTCTGATACAAGTTAAAGTAATAAACACAAAGAGTACAGTATCAAACATAATAAGTTTTAACTTGTTTTCTCACCGCTAGCTAACCTTCTAATTTTAGAATCTTATAGGACATAAAATAATATTGCTACCAGTTAATTCTTCAATTCTCGTAATAGCGTATTATTGTTTGTAAGATTTGTTGATATTTTATCGATGTGAAACATACACTGAGTGGTCACAAGTAAATAGACAAATAATTTTTCGTCATTTAACTGATTTATGCTAACTAATTTGTGTTCACAGAGCACTATATAAATGAAAATGGTCCTCTTGACAGCCCTTTTTGTCCTCTCTGATGGACCAGGACGACCCGGACGCTGCTCAGTTGTTTCCTAGCCGTGTTTCCTGAACTGCACGATGCTTCTGTTGACTATCGAAAGCGGGATTCCCAAATTCTGCGAAATTTGTCGCTGACTTATTCCACCATCTGCTTGACCAACTATCCTTCCTCTAACAAAATCTGACAATTCGAGAGAACCTTGAGTTCTAGGCATGTTGTAGCACAAAATAATTAGTGTGCGGAATTGAAAAGATTTCGGGCTCATCCCACCAACTTTGGCCACTTCTGCAGTTGTTAATCTGGGATCCATTTTGATGCGGATTCTCCACAGATTGGGTTATTGTTGCAGAGCAGCTAGACGGAAGCCCTTATTAAGACCTGCCAACATTGTCAGACGAAAGAAGTGGGCAAGTGATATGATGACCAAGCCTCTGGACGTTTGGAAG
>NW_013666502.1:148586-149395 GCF_000517525.1 Limulus polyphemus
GAAAAGTTTGTTGTTGTTGTGTTTTTATTCTGACTGTAAGTGACACTCCCAAAACCAGTCTTATCTCAGCGGAACGAGGGAAAGCGAAGATAAACCAAATCTTTAACCTCAGCTTCGTCGCTAAAAATTGTATTGATGCAATTTAAGATTAAACAGTATTACAGCAATGTTGATAGGAAAAGCCCACATGCAAAGGATAAAACTAACAATACATTTCAAAAGTGTTTGTACTTTAAGAATAAAAACATACAATGTATATTTATCATAAGAAGTTAAAGTGCTCATATATGTTTAATGATGGCTTCTTTTTCATAAGAAATTAAAGAACTTGCATCAGTTTAAAGATGGCCTCTTTTTACATAAGGATTAAATTAGTTACTTAATGTTAAAGATGGTCTCTTCTTCATGGAGAATTAAAGTATTTGCATCAATTTAAAGATGGCCTTTTTCATGGGAATAAAAAGTGATCGCATAAGTTCAAAGATGGCTTCTTTATGGCAGGGATTTAAAGTGTTCGCATCAGTTTAAAGATGGAATATTTTTCCCAGAGATAAAAGCCCTCGTTCAAGTTTGAAGATGGCCTCTTTTTCATAGGGGTAAAAGTACTTGCTTAAGTTTAAAGATGGCCTCTTTTTTATAAGGATAAAGATATTCGCGTCAGTTTAAAGATGGCCTCTGTTTTATAAAAGTAAAAGTGGTCGCATCAAATTGAAGATAGCCTTTTTAATATGAATTAAAAGTATTCGCATCAGTTTAATGATTACTTCTTGTTTGTTTGTTTTGTATTTCGCGCAAAGCTACATGATGGC
>NW_013666502.1:149548-156663 GCF_000517525.1 Limulus polyphemus
ACAGCCAACTCTTGGGCGTATTCTTTTACCTAACGAATAGTGGGAGTTGATCATTACATTATAACGTCCCCACAGCTGAAAGGGCGAGCATGTTTAGTGGGACGGGGATTCGAACCCGCGACCCTCAGATTACGAGTCGAGCGCCCTAACCATCTGGCCATGTCGGGCGATAACTTCTTTTTTGTTCTTAGAAAATACTCGTCCAATTCTCACTGGAAACCAGATGAAGGGCTATTGCCCGAAACGTTGTTTTCGTGTTCATCAATAAAATTATTTTCATTACTAGAACTAATCGTTCTTTTTAGCTCTTTCCTACTTAACCATGTTTAGAAACATGGCTCAGAGTATGTCTCAGAAGGATCACTCTTACTGAAATGATTAACAACTAGCTTCCATCAAGACTTTCAATTAACACTAATAGGTGTGGCTGACTACAATTTAATAAAAGCTTTTTTTAAAGGGACAAAATACGAAAATCATCTTCTTGTCTTTCTTCCAAATCTGCCCCCAGTGGCACAGCAGTACGTCTGCTGATTTACAACGCTAGAAATCGGGTTTCGATACCTGTGGTAGGCAGAGCACAGATAGCCAATTGTGTAGCTTTGTGCTTAATTACAAACAAGCAAACTTAAAAATCTACCTAATAAAACACACAAATAACTCGAATATAGTTTTTAGGATTTTGCTTTGTTAAAAAAATAAACAATAGTCAAAATTGTTGAAGTCATCCAGTCTGTATTAGAAACATGCGTAATTAAAAAATAATAATATAGTGAAGACTGAAGATAAATTCACAATGATATTGGTCCAAAAATAGTTATTTGTAGAGCACTAATAATAACGTTCCGACCAGAAGGTATTTATCAAAAAACAACGAACACAATGAACTAGTGATTAATAATAATTTGTGCTTCGTGAACGCAAATAAAGAAAATGTAATTCAGTCCAAACATACTTGCCAAAACTAAGTACATCATATTTTTTCCTGCATGACACATGGGAAAATAAAAATAAACTCTTTTTTTTTTTGTAAGTTTCGCTTATGTTTTCGTGTATGTTGGTTTGTTTATCAATATAAAAATTATGTGTAAGACTAGTTATTTAGATCATTTACTTTATAAATGAACTTGACAGAGTGTTGTACCCCCATTTTGATTTCCTCCAATCTTTGTTTTGATTTGCGTTCTTGCTCCCGTTTCGTTTATGCAATTTTACTTCCTGGAATGTGTTTATACACTGCATTATCAATACTTGCCTGTTTCCTAACAGTTTATTTACTGTATAAATAATACATGCAATTCATGTGTTACCTGTAAAGCTATTTAAGTAGAGGATTTACTTTAAAAAACAGTGATTTGATTAACTAATTTTGTGGTTCATATTTATTCTATCTATTACAAGTCGTGTTAACATAGAATTCTGCTTTATGTAAGCAGGAAATTTTAATAAAACACAAAAAATAACAGCGCTGCATTTTTAAAATACAGATGTAACAAGGCCTATCATTTCAAATTACCAAGTGTTTTTTTTTTATGTAATGCAATGTTGAAAAACGTTTCAATGCTTCAAGTAGCCTCGTAAAAAGACCCGGATTTATATAATATCCAAAAGCCATAGAAGTTCGGTACAAAAGGTGAATTAGCCTTCCGTTAGGTCACACTCCCAGTTGATTAAAGTGTTGTCACCACAATAAAACTAACGTTATCTGATTAGACTCTAGTTATTACTTATTCCCTATTGGGTTTTAAACTTTGTAAGATAAAGCTATGATAATTAAAACTTTTCTATAAATGTTTCAATTTAGTTGTTTGCTAGAGAGAAAGCTGCTAACATGATAATGATGACACTAATTAAGATAGTTTATAAAAGTTGTCCTATAATATCTAAAATATTCGTGAATGTTAATGATCAAGAGACTTTGCGAAATATCTAGAAACAAAATTACATTATAAATACGAAAATTAGTGAATTATGCAGATGTAAAAAATGCTGAAAACTTGGTTACAGTGTTAAACATCTAACTTTTTAAAAATTGACGCGTATCATACCATCATTGTAAAAATAAAAAGTTACAACGGCTAGCATGGAAAAGTTAAACATTATTGTTAACACAACAGCACTGTAAAATATAGTTTTTAATTGTATTCTTGTTCTTTTGCTAATGGTTTTCAAACTTTGTAAGATAAAGTTATAATTATAAACAGTTTTATTTCATAAAATTAATTGACTTTAACTTTAAACTACTTGAAGAATATCCAAAAATACTCGGTTTATACTTTGGCTAAGTACGCGTTTGCCTAATAAATAAATGAGCTATTAGTATTCGTTTCCCTTAGTTGGTTACAAAGCGTTTGACTAATTATTTAGTTAGCTGAAAACAACACTTAATGATACAATATTGCCGTCAACACACTTATGAACATATAAAACAATACTTAAGTGTGGAAGTATATTATGCTAATATAATAATAAGCTAACAAACAACGATTTATAAGCACAATGAAGTTATTTATTTTGGGAGGAATATACTACATGTTTCGACAGAACATTAGTCTGTCTTCTTCATTGTATGAAACATCTATCTATGTTGATTTACGTATATTATTGTTGAGCGGCTCTTGGCATAACTGAAATGCTCAACAATTACTTTCTGTGAGTGGTATAAGTAACTCAGAGCTTTGGATCTGAGTGAAACCAAGAATACAACACAATTAACCTTTTTTAAAGTCTATGAAATAATTTAAATTGATAGACTTTTCCCGTCACTGGGGACTGCTACTTTTGGTAGATTAACTTAAACTTTTCCCGTCACTAGAGATGGGTACTTTTACTTGTATTAAATATTTTAAGCGAAAAATCCAATAAATGAAAAGACTCCAGGATCGGGGTTCTCTGGGACTGATCAGTGGTTTAAGTCCCAGTGCTGGAGTTTCTTTCCACTTATCGGCTTTTTTCACTTAAAAAAATTAATATTAATCATTACGATACTATAATATTACTATTTCATGGTATTCTAGCGGTCTTTGAAGTATCCAATATCTTATATACCACTGTGCATGTGCTTGGTGTTTGGGTGTTAGACATTAGATACTGTAGGTTATGCATTACTGTTTGCATGTTTTCTTAAGTCAATTTGAAATAAAGTTACATCGGAAATTAATTATTATCATACAATACTACCAGCGTTACCCAGCATTGCTCGGGTTTTCGAAACAAAAAACAAAAAAAAACTAACTCTCTCTGTTTCCCCGTTCCATATTTCGATAGGTAAAAATATATTTTCTGCATTTGTGAAAAAAAAACAACCTTAGGATTGATTTTTGAAAATAAACTACGAATCTGTTTTAAATCAGGGCTTCCTTATGAACGATGTATTTTGTTTTCCCTACACTGGAATAATCTTATTTTATAGGCTAGGCCAACTGTTTGCTTTTTCTCACACAACATTCTAATTATGAATACATTTCTTTTGTGCATGTGAGGTTAAATATATGATGTATTAGCAGATGCATAATTAATAATCTATAACTAAATAGGCCTATCTATTCCAATGCTAATAATTAATAAATAAATACAATTTCCAGGTTAAACCCATCTTCCACCTCATGCTAGCGCTCTTCCAGTTACGCTGACTTCACTTTAATGTCATTGTACACAATAAGTATTATAATTTAAGCCTTACTCTTTTCATGTACTCTATTTTATGGCAGACGACATAATTTTATTTTGTAGGCTAGGCCTACTGTTTGCTTTTTCACACACATTCTAATTGTCCATACATTTCTTTTGTGCGTGTGAGGTTAAGTATATGATGTATCAGTAGACGTATAATTAATAATCTATAACTAATACTAATAGGCCTATCTATTCTAATGCTAATAAAAAGAAAATAAAAAATACAATTTACAGGTTCAACTCATCTTCCACCTCATGCAAATTGCAAGCGCTCTACCAGTTACGCTGACTTTGAATAAGTATTATAATTTAACTTTTAAGCCTTACTCTTTTCACGTAGTCTATTTTATGGCAGACGGCATAATTTTATTTTATACTTTTATAGGCTAGGCCTACTGTTTGCTTTTCACACGCGACATTCCAATTGTGCATACATTTATTTTGTGAGTGAGGTTAAATATATGACGTATTAATAGATCTATAACTAAATAGGCCTACTATTCTAATGTTATATTCTAAATTAAATGTTAACTCAAACTTACCATCAAAATGTCAGACCTGTGTGGTATCACAACCATGATTGAAAATGAAGATTTTTAAACAGCACAAGTTTAAAAATCAATTTTTAAAAACTAGCGCGCCCTCTGATATCAAATTTACATTCATAATTTATCAGACAGAAGGTATGTTTTTCTTTATTGATTTTGAGTATTTATGATTACTTAGTAATCACTTGTCACAGTAATTTGAAACTTGTATTAAAAAATAATTAAGTAAAACAAAATGAGTTGTCCGCCTGACAAAGTACAACGGCTACAACTTGTTGTCCTGGGCGTCAGGCGATATGAAATATGTACCCCTGATTGGATTTAAGAAATAATGTTTTACAGTAACTTCGAATATGTGTAAACTAAATATTTCAATTTTCCGCTTTTAGTAAAAGGTTATAAATGGAACAAAACTTAATAATAATTTTTGTCCTTATTCCATTATTCTTATTTTCCTATAAAAAATATCTTAATCAAAAATCGTAATTTTCTTGTTTGTCTTAGAACAAAGCCACACTGGGCTATCTGCTGTGTCCACCACGGGAATAGAACTCTGAATATTAACGTTGTAAGTTTAAAGACTTACCGCTGTCCCCCTTCAGTACACAATTGGAATAATTGACATGCAGAACTTTCGTCTCTCATGTCAGTTTCTAATCTATTTTCACTAGTATTTAACAAATCTGTAACGCTACTTTAAATATTTGTGTTAAACATAGTGTCAGATTTTGACAAATCAGTAATTATAAGAGATTATTTGCGAATTCCCAGGTAGGAAAAATGAAACTACACAAAAATTTGCAGAAAATGTGTCTCATTAGAGACAAAAATGAAATTCTCGTAAAATCTAAAACGAAATAAATAAATTTTCATGTGTACATTCTAAGTCAACGATAGGAAAACTTGATTAGTTACTTCACAAATGATTGCTGACAAAGAAACATTCCAAAGTATATGCCGTTTATTACCCAATGAGATAAATATTCAGTTGTTTATGTTGCTTATTACCCAATGAAACGATGTCTCCTTTCTTTGTACTGCTTATTACCCAATGAAACAAAATATCCATTCTCTGTACTTCTTATTACCTAACAAGACAAAGTCACCATTCTTTGTGCTGCTTATTATTCAGTGAGTTGAAGTTTTCATTCTTTGTGCTGATCACTACCCAATGAGACGAAGTTTCCATTCTTTGTGCTGCTTATTATCCAATGGAACGAAGTATCCGTTCTTTATTTTGCTTATTGCCGAATGAAATGAAGTCTCCATTCTTTGTGCACACAACTCCCAGTCGTGTTTAATCCTTTAAAGATCAGTTGAGCTATTTTCAGATGATTTTTTTTCCACATCAGTTGGAACACGATTTTATTGCTATTTGGAAACCTAGTGGAAAAAGGAATTAACCTATAGGAATGTAAATGAAGCGTATATTGTACAATGTATCAACAAGTCTGCTTATTTGAAAAATGTAAACTGTTGGCAATAAGTTGCTAATAGAGCAGTTTCAAGGCTTCCTTTGATATAGTTGTGTAAATAAATGGTGATTGATTAAGCTGCTGCTCTTGATTTTTACTTCATACGTGAGCATCAATCACTTTGTATGATACTTTCACCGTGTATGTTTTTAAACAAAGCCTAAATATATATGTTACTGTCTTATAATTTATCTATTATAGGATGGCAATTTTATAACATTTTTGACACAGGAGAGATCATATTTTCAAGTATAAGACACTGATCAGTAATAACATATCAACAAATAAAACATATTAAATACAATGAACTGGATTTAAAGCTCAAGAAATGAGTCAACAAGAGTATACCAGCAAATAAAACATACTCAACACAATGAATTGAAATTAAAGTACAAGAAATGAACCAACAAGAGCATATCAACAAATAAAACACAGTAAACACAGTGAACTGGATTTAAAACACAAGAAATGAATCAACAAGAGCATATCAACAAATAAAACACAGTGAATTGGAGTTAAAGCACAAAAAATGTTCAATAAGGACGTGTAATCAAAGTAAACATACCAAACTAAACTTTTTTTACTCTAGTCGTAAAATATAAACCACAGAAAATATTGAAAACTGTTACATAGAAATCCGACATTCAGTATAAAGTTGCTTCATAGATAATTACAACACGTTTTTATTTTTTGAATGTAGCAAATTTTATAAGGACGAAATGTCACCATTTCAGAACAGCGTCTTCTACACTTCAAGTTCGCAATGTGAACTATATTATGCTTATGAAACCTGTCTAGCAGTTGTAAAAAAATAAATCGCACGAAATATCCATTAATATAGCCTGATAAGATACACAAAGTCAAGCAGAGACAAGAGTTTGAATTTCCTAACGAAAAACACAAAGTAAACAAATATTACTTCCGAAGTTTTAAAGTAGGCTGTTCAGAAATCTGTGATGTATTGTTTCATGATTTCTTCGAGCCTACGTGGCACGGTCTGAGTAGTCGTGGAAACAGTAACAAGAGCGTAGACTGAAGGAAGGAATATGAGTGAATAGGGTGTTTCTGGCAACGTTTTTATTTGATTTGTCATTACGCAAAGACCCAGACTAATCCTGCTGGATGAATGCAGTTTAATTACCAAAAGTCAAGTGAAATTTTTTGTATTTGAGCAGCTTTCAGGTGATCTAAGACGTTACTACAGACCTGTTTATTATCAACAAAGTTGTGTCTGTACCGATAGTGATTATTATGCCAAGTACTGAAACCTTGAAGATTTGCAACATCATCCTTCACTTCATTTTTAGTTTGTTGTTAATCCGAATGAGCATCATAGTGTAATTCTGTAAGAAAAGCAGATTTGGTAGCTACTACTATATTCCAAACTCTAACTATCTGGTGATTATGTACTCATGTT
>NW_013666502.1:157574-165373 GCF_000517525.1 Limulus polyphemus
CCAAACTCTAACTACCTGGTGATTATGTACTCATGTTTCATCTAACAATTATATTCCAAACTCTAACTACCTGGTGATTATGTACTCATGTTTCATCTAACAATTACATTCCAAATTCTAACTACCTGGTGATTATGTACTCATGTTTCATTTAACAATTACATTCCAAACTCTAACTATCTGGTGATTATGTACTCATGTTTCATCTAACAATTACATTCCAAACTCTAACTACCTGGTGATTATGTACTCATGTTTCATCTAACAATTACATTCCAAACTCTAACTATCTGGTGATTATGTACTCATGTTTCATCTAACAATTACATTCCAAACTCTAACTATCTGGTGATTATGTACTCATGTTTCGTCTAACAATTATATTTCAAACTCTTATCTGGTGACTATGTACTCATGTTTCATCTAACTATTATACTATAACATATAACTACCTGGTGATTATGTGCTTATTTTTCATCCTAACTATTATATTCCAAGCTATAGTTATCTAGTGATTATGTGCTTATGTTTCATCCTAACTATTATATTCCAAGCTATAATTATCTAATGATTATGTATTCATGTTTTACTCTAACTATTATATTCCAACCTGGTGATTATGTGCTTATCTTTCACTTTAACCTTTCTACCATGAAAATTGACGATAACTCTTTCTCATCTTTTGTGTTATTGTGAGAATGTTCACTTATTTTGTTTTCATTATGCTGTTCGAGCTCTAGTTTTGCAAAAAATTCGAGATCTGTCTGTTATCTGCCTATACCAAAGTGTAAAGATTTATGTATCTGCTTTATATTCGTCAAGAATATCGGAAAACACTGTCAGTCAGTAACCACGTACTATCTTTTATTGACACGCCCTTTCTGATAAACTTTTGTCTAAAAAAAAAAAAAACGACCTTAATGACACACAGACACTCTCTTTAGTCCCCCCCCCCCATTCCCCGATGAAGTTTTTTCTGTTGTTTTTGTACCCCAGTCGTAAATTTTAATTTACCGTAGTTATTATGTAAAGCAATTTTAGAAATACTTATCTAGAATAACCCCTCGTATTGAGCCTTTTGGATACGCCCTGTTTGGTAGAGGTTTTATCTGAACATATTTCATAAAGATTACTGTTTAATGGCATTTAAAATATCACTAAAATATATTTTATTAAGTTACTAATTTATTACCCTCACAAACACCGGAACATAAATTAAAAGTGACAATATCCAAATAGTTAAATTTAGGAGAGGATAATCGCCAAAGTTCAGCTTATAATACTCGATACTTTGTTTTCTAGATCTCAAAGATTCATCGCTATTACAGAAAGGTGGACTTGTAATATAGAAATATGGTACATTAGCATCTGTTTACCAAGTCTTTGTCAATAATATTAAACATAACCCCAAACGTTGACATGTTTTACCGTACAGCCTCTGTTTCCCAGGCCTTTATCAATAATAGTACCTCTAGATTAATCAGGTCTTTATTATTAATAATGTAAGTTAACCTAGACTTGACATGTTTTACCGTATAGCATTTGTTTCCCAGGCCTTTATCAATAATAGTACCTCTAGATTAATCAGGTCTTTATTAGTAATAATGTAAGTTAGCCTAGATTTAACGTGTTTTACCGTGGTCTCTGTTTATCTGATCTTTATCTGTAAATATAAACGTAACCCCCAAGGGCGCCCGCAGAAAAAAAAATTAGGGGGGTCAAGTAACTCAAGTTTGAAAAAATTACGAAATCGAAATACAAATACCTTATGATTTTCTAATAACATAGAAGAATAATTTTTCATATCTAGTATTTTTTTTTCTTTTTGAAAATCCAGAGGGGGGGGAGGTCAAGTGACCTCCCTTGCCCCTTCCTGCGGACGCCCATGGTAACCCCAAATGTTGACACGTTTCATCTAGCCTCTATTTACCAAATTTTATCAATAATACTAAACGTAACCCCAGATGTTGACATGTTTCACCTAGCCTCTATTTACTGGATCTTTATAAATGATATTAAACGTAACCCCAAATGCTGATATGTTTCACCTAGCCTCTATTTAGTGGATCTTTATTAATAATATTAAACGTAACCTCAGATGTTGACATGTTTCACCTAGCCTCTATTTACTGGATCTTTATCAATAATACTAAATGTAACACCAAATGCTGATATGTTTCACCTAGCCTTCTATTTACTGGATCTTTATTAATAATATTAAACGTAACCCCAAATGCTGATATGTTTCACCTAGCCTCTATTTACTGGATCTTTATCAATAATACTAAATGTAACACCAAATGCTGATATGTTTCACCTAGCCTTTATTTACTAGATCTTTATCAATAATACTAAATGTAACCACCAAATGCTGATATGTTTCACCTTGCCTTTATTTACTAGATCTTTATCAATAATACTAAATGTAACCCCAGATGTTTACCTGTTTTACTGTAGTCTCTGTTTAGCAGTACAATCAAGCCAGGTTTTATGTTGTAGTGCTCTATTTTTCGTTTATCAGATCTTTATTGGTAAAGAACTTAAGTTTGCCTAGTTGTAGTACATATTTTGTTCTTAGGCCTTTATCAGTAGCAATTTATGGAAACCCATGTTTGACTTGTTTCAGTGAAGATTCCCTCATCTTATCAGTAGTTGGACGAAAAATTCCAGGTTCAACGTTTTGTGTTACAGACAAATAGTGTCCCTAATCTATACGGAGTACTTAACATAACGTTATTTCGCAGGTTCGGACTTGATCACATGGATGACGAAGAACCTGGACGTTGAGGACCAAAGTAAGTAGCTTATCATTGTCAATAAAAACAACACGTGATAAAATCTGTGATGTTTGACGTTTTACTGAGTGGTGGATCAATTAAACGTTGCGGATTAAATCGTAAACAAAATCTAGTTAAATCAATTACGCGAGTTCACGCAGATCCCCCCTTCCCACCCACTCCAGGTAATTTTTAAAGCTGTTTCATCACGTAGCAGCATAGTAGGTATTGTAAATATGGTAATATAGTACTAATTAAATACTTATAATTCGATACAAACAGATTACTCAGGTACTTGATACCGCTTCTAGCATCATCACTCGATGCATGTCGGCTGGAGTTCACCCATGATTTTATCGTAAAGTACTCTTGTAGTTGACTGTGTAGAGAAATACATTACTAAAATTATCGTCAAATAAATTTTGACGTAAGTTTTACCCTTGTTTTCAGTATGAATGTCTGTTTAAGGCTTTTTGTATTTTTATAAATATTTTTTCAACGTTAAGAAACTCTATCACTTAAATATTATAACTGCTAGAGGAGACATCATGGCCATAATATTTTTCCCTTACGATTATTTTGCGATATTTTGTGCGCCGTTCCCATGTTCATAAAAATATTCTGTCTTTTCTTCACAATTGGTGCTTCAAATGATCCTTAAACGACATTGACTAACCTAATACTTTAGGCTTGGCATAGTCTAGTGGTTAGCGTGATTCCAAGGATTTACGATTCACGACTCGTTACATGCTGAAACACGCTCCGCACTTTGGCGCCTAAGGTGTATTTAAGGGTATAATGGTCAAATCCCACTTATCCAATCAGACAAAAGTAGCGTAAGTGTTGGCGGCAAGCAATGTTATTTATCTGTCTTCCCTTTAGTCCATCAGTTCCAATTAGGCATACCTACGCGAACATATCCTTTTTGCAACCTTGCGCGAAATTCTGAAACAAACAAATTTATTACTTCAGTTTATTACTTCAAACTAAAATACTTAAATGTATCCAGTTGGCCCTAAAATTAAAATACAAACATAAAAATATATCGCCTTAATAAAATCCAAAATTTGTAAACTCAAACGCTCGCGTGCACCCTTTTATAGATAAATATATATAAAATAGAAAAAGATAGTTGGACTGGGATAGTTATAAAGTTTGATAGTTTTAATGATAAGTCGATTGAATGACAGAACCATTTCTTTAATTCTTTTATTCTACAAATAATATTCATTCAATTTTTTATGATTGAGTTAAAATTGTTATTTAAACTCCAGATGTATTTTCAGTGCATATTTCTCTTTTTTAACAATATTTTGTTGCTATTATTATTCCAACTCCCTCATATCAACGTCTGTCTTATCCTTTGTTTGTTTTTCGTATATTCACTGACGAACATTGTTCGTGAGAGTTGTTTTATTTCAGCTAAATCTCTGAACCTACGAAACCGGAATAACTGTTTCATGTTTTATCTTGAATTCGTTAGATTTCTCTAGTTCATCACAAAAGTTTCTTCTTTTTTTTTAACAAAATCAGCATAATAGTTCGTGGAAGAAAAGCCCTTCTTGCTGGAGCTGTGGTATTGAATGTAGGTCTTCTGTGAAAAGATTAAGTTTGCTTTCATAGGTCTACTACCCACATAGATGAATGGAGTGAAAAGTTTATTTTTCTGTTATGGTTCTCTCGCGTGGGCGTTCTTCTTTACATAAAAATATATATATAATATAAAAGCGGGGAACTTTTCATGATTGGTAATAAAAGTACCAATCTTATCTTTTAAATCTTAACAATATTTACTGAACAAGTATTTCTGAAAATTGACACTTCTTTGTGTAAGTTTTGGAAACCAAAATCTTTAAAGTTGTAATAATAATAAATCACGCCCCTTGGTGGCTTGAGGGATTATAACACTAAAATCGAGGGCTCGATTCCCTGCTATGAGAACAGCACAGTCAGTTCACTGTGTACCTTTAGGCTTAACA
This sequence comes from Limulus polyphemus, assembly GCF_000517525.1. Taxonomy (NCBI): domain Eukaryota; kingdom Metazoa; phylum Arthropoda; class Merostomata; order Xiphosura; family Limulidae; genus Limulus; species Limulus polyphemus. Next base: position 162,331 of record NW_013666502.1, read on the forward strand.
TTATAGATGTGGCTTTATTTCGCGAGTGAGATGTTCTTTTAGTATTTTTATTTTTCGAACATTCTCGTATAGTTGAATATGCGTTTGTAAATGATGAGCTGAGCTTTATATATCACGTAATATATAACAGTTGAAGAAGTTAAGAAGGCTATCACCACCTACAATTCATATCTTAAATACACTGTGTGAACATCAGATAGACTGTGTACACCTAATATTGTGGACTTAACTTACCCAGCACAGACTAAAGTGTTTCTGAATGAAAAATAGGACATTTTGCATTTCAGTTTTTAGATATTTATGGGCAATAATGTACTTTTATTTACATTTCTACGAATATCAAGTTATTTGTATGAATTTCACAAATGATATCCTGACAAGGTAACTGTATAAAGTGCTATTCCGTAATATTTTCCTTCTTCTTGCGACTAAAAAAAAAAAACGTTTTCAGAAAAGTCTACTTACTTTGTGACTTTGTAGTAGTACCAAATTTAAGGGTTCATGGCTTAAAACGCTGGAATTAGTGGTTCAATTTCTAGTTTCACGCTATTACTAGTAGACAGAGAGTAAGAATCAAATTTGTTGAATTTGTCATTGGTATGAACGCTTTTATTACATGTCTAGTTAAAGTATTAGGGGTAATATCAATAGGACGTTAGATAAAATTACTATCATTTTATGATGCTTTTCTACAGCTAGATTTGAAAAAAATTCAGAAATGGTTTAATGGGTTCAAGCAATCAATTTTTTTCCTGAGAAAGGAGTGAAACAACTGAGTTTAGAGACGATTCAGATGATGCAGTCTCTAATTGAAGAAGAAGATGATAACAAACTTATAAATAAAAGAAGTAATCTGTCCAGAAAAATAAAAATGTCGAGATTTTTTGAAAGTCCTCTAGTCTGAGAATAGAAAAGACAACACCTTCAGCGGACATAATTAAAAATTATGATTGTTACAGCCACTAACAGATTGTCGTAAAAGAATAGTTCAGTCATTTTTCGGCTAACTAGAATAACAAAGATGCATAAAATAGTGTGATAAAAGTAAAACGAATTAAAATGTCCATTTCTTTAGACTATTTTAATACAACAAAAGGAGAGTAAAATAACAATTTAGAGTTAGCAGAATTTCCGTACAAACATAGTATAAAAAAGTTCTATATAAAGATGTTTTTATTATGAGTATATCATTACAAAAAAACCCAAAAAACTTGTAATTTAGTAAACTTTACGAATTATAAACAATCTCTATATTAAAAACTTTGTTACTAAAGTAACTCTGTGTGCGTATACTGCGAAAGTTTACAAAATAACACATGCACACGAATAAATTACCCGCTCGAAAATAACCCCCGGGAAACGTATCTTGCCACGCAGAAAAAAAACAGGAAGCTTTTTTTCTAAATTATAAATCCAATCTAACAATAATATAGAACTTATCAAAGAAACGACTTAGTATGAAACTCTTACCGACCAGCTTACCCACTTAAAGTTATTTGATGTTTAATGTGATTTTTAATTTAGTGGGAAGATATGAAACAATACATTGAGTTTTAGAACATCGTAGCGGGAAGGCAGAGGCATAAAAGATGGAAGAATGAGAAAGTTTTAGGGCTAGACTACCTCCGATGGTTAGGGTTTGTTTGCTTCGGATATTCGAGCAAAACTACACAATAGCTATCTGCCATGGCCGTCTCTAATTTCAAACTGATAGAGAGGGGCAAGGAAACTATTCAACAGCACTAAAACATTGTGTTAATTTATATTTGCTTGTCAACAACAACAACAACAAAAATACTTTTAATATCAAATAATTAATACAGTGATGGCTCTCATAGGCTTTATGAGAACTGGTAATCAGTAGTTTCTGAACAAAACAAGCTACCTATACAAATTAAAGCTAAACATTAACGTAGTAAATAATCCGGTTGATTAAAATTCCAGTCCAATTATAAATATAAGATGTCATAAAATAAAACTCAACCTTATAATGATTTGAATGCATTGAGTCACCGCTTTGATACCCCCGCTGTTATTGATAACTCCATGATATCTTACAAGATTCGGCTATCTTCGGAGATTTGGGTTAGCCCTAAATCCGTCTGCGAAGCTAACAATACAAAATACTCCTCATTATAAAGATACATATGATAAATAAATATGATCATAATGCTGTTAAAGCCGCATTTATGATTTATTTACTTTCAGTGATAGTTATCTTGAATAATCAGGTTGTTGTTTTTAGCTACTATTTCTTGGTAGAATTCTGGTAAAAAGAATTATCGAAAAAATGAGACGAAAAATTAACAAATGAAACCATACTCTGTTGTTGTTTTTTCAATTAATTATTATCAATGAACTCTTAATATTTTCAATTGGGAAAAAAAGGAAAATATTATGGTAAAGGTTTTGGATCCTACTATGGACAAGAAATTGGAACAAAATCCTAACAAAGGATATTTCATCAACACAGTAAACGAAAATACTGAAAGTTATGAGAATACCTTAATTAATCACTTTGGTATATCCTCGCATTGTTAGCTCAGCACATGGATTTTGAACTAGCCCAAATCTCCTAAGATGGCCAAATCTTGTGAGATATTTTAGAGTTTATGGCCGAAAATATTGATAACCTTAACAGTTTTTGGCTACTTCTAAATCCATGTGCTAAGCTAACAATGCGAAATACTCTTCATAATAAATATATATATATATTAAATAAATAATTAACAATAAAAATGTATGTACTATGTATACATTTATTGAACGTTTTAATCAATATTGGTAAAAAATAATTCACTTCATTAATTACTTAATTATTACGTGTTTAAGACTTTTAATTAAAAATGCATAAGTAACTCAAAAATAAGGAGAAAACAAATTAGCATAATGACGGATCTTGAACAGCTATTTTTACCTTTTTATTTCACTCAAATTTTGGGCCCGGCATGGCCAGGTGGTTAAGGCGCTCGGCTGTCAATCTGCGGGTTGCGGATTCGAATCCCCGTCATACCAAACATCTCGCCCTTTAAGCCGTGGGGGC
>NW_013666502.1:165584-181666 GCF_000517525.1 Limulus polyphemus
CTCAAATTTTGATTAAAAATGCTTGTATCAGTTCGAGTTTTTTTATATTAAACGCATAAGAGATACTTTGAAGTTTAGTATCAAATTATTAAAGTAAAGTGGGATGAAACTGCTAAAACTGTGATAAAAAACAGGATTAAATATTATATGATGTCCATATTTCAATATTAAAAATGCAGAGCGCGTTATTAACAAGTATCTCGGATGAATCGTGAACGTGCTGATCCACAGTCCAGCATGCTAACCACTAGGTCACGTCTGATTCGTCAGTTGTTTAACAGTTTTTTATTTTTAAAGCATTATTTTTATCCCAAGAATGTGTGACCTTACATTACTTTTTATATAACAATTTTCTTTCATAAAATACGCAAGGCTTTTTTAAACAAAACTTTGCTGTTCATCTGTACTGTGTCCACCTTATGAAATTATAAATTATAAAACATGCAGATTGTCAAGTATTCATTACCAAAAAACATTAATATTCTTTTTCACTTGTAACTAAATTTTTAAATGAATGTAGCTAACGAGAAGTTAGGCCTATCTGAAATATTCTTTTATTACTTTACTCATCGAATTGCCAGATTTGTCCGATAACATCATTAAATGATCCTCGGCATCCCAGGAGATAAGTGTTTGGCTTTCTAAAACATTTTTCATTAGTTAGAATAAACTGCCATTAATCTTGAAGCTTTTGCTTGCCTTTTGATTCAGTACGAATGTTTTGCAACCACTAAAAATATAATTTTATGTAATTTTTCTTCCAGACGTTCTACGATCAAATAGTAAGTTCTAATCTTTCCAGCTTGTTCTTCTCTTTTATGTAAAATATTCTTATTCCAGAGAAACTGGATGAATAATCTGTTTGCCATTTTTGTTTTTTTCAATAACCCGGTAAAGTAATGAACTTTATGCTAGTTACAATCGCGTATCCAAAATTACCCGAGGGGAGTGGGTGGGTTCCAAGTCAGATGATAAAATCTGCCTAGCTTCAGAGCATGCAAGCACTAATGGTTCATGATCAAGTAGATATTTCAGAGGACATATTACAAGAAGTGCTACAAAGAATTGAAAAACAAATCCATCACGACCAGGTTTTCCAAAGAAAAGTTAACTTTAATACTGCATCTGAATGGAATTTTGATAATAAAAAGTAAAAACTTGAGACCACTATTTGAATATATACTGTAAACTGTCAACTAGAATAAATAAAAAAATAGGGTTAGGGGGAACAGGACCCCTCTGGATACACTGCAAATGAGACGTGTATGTGATATTTTTTTCATCTAATCTAATAATCATAATATCACAGAAAAAGGTTTTTTTTTATTTTGTTTTATGTAAATTGTAGTATCAATACCTTTATTATTATTATTGTTTTATGGAACAGATGAAGCTTTACATCTGGCCCACCTCATGGCAGCACATGGGTATCTTTTTCCAATTGAGGACCACATTTTGACTATCAAAGCCGACGGCACATACTACAGGTTTCAGGTAAGTTAAGTCTATGAATATTTTATAATGCTGTATATTTAGTCTAGGTGGTTTAGTATAGAGATCAGTGGTTAGAAACATTACTTACCGCACCGTGTTCTATTTTTGGAGAAGTACTAGTGGTGACATCTTTGTCACAGACGTTACGGGAATCGAGAAAAACCTTCTTACCTTTGACTTTAAAGGCTAGAGACTGTTTGTTTCTTATCATACTATTTGAGAAATTTCGAACCCCGGAAGATATTGGTGACGTCATCTCTTGGTTTTACTTCTTATAAAAAAGTTTATTTAACGTGCAAAAGATTCAGAAGAATCAAATGATTTTTTATGTTATTATATAAAAATTATAAAATGTGTGGAACAAACTCTAAAGATTATTCTACACTCTATGCCTCAACATTAGTTATTATAAACCAAGCCAACCTGAAATAACCTATCAATACATGCTTTATTTACGTGAAGATTTTATTCCTTATCGATTTTTCTAGACTGTCGTAACTTCTAAATAGTTTAGTTTATCTTTCGTTGTCGCTCCACATAAAAGCCACACGACACATAATTCCGCTACAGTTTCTAAAGGAACAAATATTGAACTTGGATCATAACTCGACTGGCGTTGCATAAACAAAGCTACGGCCTTTAAAGTTTTCTAGAAACTGTTGAATGATTGTCTGTAAAATGGTAAGACATCTCAACTGTGTAATTTATAAAATCTCTTGTATCAAAGTAATCCACCGTGATTATAGTTGTATACTGAAACTTAATAACTTCATGCTTCTTTTGCCTCCCACCGGTGGCTCAGTGGCAAGTCTGAAAGCTTATAATGCTAAAAATCGGGTTTCGATACTCTCTGTGGACAGAGCACGGGTAATTTATCGTGTAGCCTTACGTCTAACAGCAATAAAAATACATACCTTACAATCTCAGCAAAACCCGTATAATGCTGCATCTAGTGAACAATGTTGCCTGGTTAATATGCAAAAAGAAAAACTTAAAAACACATTTGGCTTACAACACGCTATCTTAATGTAACTAATACGTACATTTTTCATGTAAGCTTTGAAGTTTTACTAAGTTCTAACGCCAGCGAGAATATTGTGTTTTAAAAGTTACATTTCAAATGTCTAAAGTTGTTGACATGATTTTTATAACAAAGTTATTATATGCAAAAGATTCTTCTAAATAAACATCACATATAATAGAAGAAACCAATCCCCCCAAAAAATGTCAGGAGTTCCGAATGTTGCCTTTGTGATAACTTATAAGAATGTATATATATGACAAAATTAGAAAGATATTTTTAGTTGTAAATCTTTTTTGGACACACAAAATCTAAATTCAGATTGTTTAGTCTGGTACTATGGTTAAAAGGATAACACATATGGTTACCATAACCAGCTTTATGGTGTACTTTAACCATAATGTTACTTAACTCAGATTTCCTTTTCTTGCAGACAGTTTGTTCTTAAAACTGTTTGTTTAAAGCTGGAGATATTTCATTGTTTTATGTATTATTTTACCACTTCAAACTTTTCTGCTAAAATTATCGATCCCCATATAATCATAAAGTAGTTTAATAACATATAGTTTTTGTTCCGTTATAAAAGCTCAATCGAGAAAAAAGAAAACGTGTATGTACAATATTAACTGAGTCATGTTATGTAATTCTATTTTTTAGATTGTTTAAACGAAATGCAGTCTAGTGTAGTCTTTATGACGAACATAACTTTTAGTTATATTGTGTCATCAGCTTCAGTGTTTGACACAATAACATAAGTCACTGATGAGATGGGTCTTGTCATCCAACATCCGGTTTCGAAAACCAAGTTTTATACTCGAGTCTATCTCTGGAAAATGGAAAATAAGCAGTAATATATTTAAACAAGTACAGAAGTACATAGAACATTTTACTTTTTTTCACAAAACAGATGTTAACACAAAAACTGCATCTCCGATGTGGGAGTTGTTTGTAACGTCCTTTACTTACTACAAGTAATCCAAACATTCATCTGAGATGTAGGAGGTGTTCGTAGTGTCTTTTATTTATTACAAGTAGTCCAAGATTCACATGAGATGTGGGAGGTTTTGTAATGTATTTTATCCTCTACAAGCAATTCAAACACTCATCTGAGATGTAGGAGGTATTTGTAGTGTCCTTTATTCGCTACAAGTAATCCAAACACTCATCTAAGACGTAGGAGGTGTTTGTAGTGTCCTTTATTCGCTATAAGTAATCCAAACGTACATCTGAGATGTAGAAAGTGTTTGTAGTGTCTTTTATTTATTACAAGTAGTCCAAGATTCACATGCGATGTGGGAGGTTTTGTAATGTCCTTTATCCTCTACAAGCAATTCAAACACTCATCTGAGATGTAAGAGGTGTTTGTAGTGTCATTTATTCGCTATAAGTAATCCAAACACTCATCTGAGATGTAGAAAGTGTTTGTAGTATATTTTATTCACTACAAGTAACCCAGACACTCACCTAAGATGTAGGAGGTGTTTATAGTGTCCTTTATTCGCTATAAGTAATTCAAACACTCATGTGAGATGTAGGAAGAGTTTTCAGAACTTTTGTACATCCAGCAGAATCTGAAAAAGACCTGAAACGTCTACAACAGTAGATGAAGCGATTTTCTAATGATATTATTCATGAATTAACAATTGGAATTGAAATATTCTCTTTTACTAACGTTATGATTATATTTTGATTAAGGTCATTGTTTTTCGTAAAGGTCAGAAATTTCACAGAAATATGTACTGTTTTCGATGTTTTCACACTATATTTATCAACTTGGTGGATGTTCACATAAAAGTACATGGTATCCCACTTTGCATCGGGTGTGCTTATTAATTTTACCAAAATTTTCACATTCTGCTGCTAATTATATCAAATATCTAAATTCAATCAGAAACATACTTATGACTTACAACTCAGAAATGGAGATCCTAAGTCTTCGATCATCTTCGCCAATATATATATATGAGTGAAAATATTTTTCAAGTGACTAAAGCAGTGATTCCGATTCACAAAACTATTTCCTGAGGCTCGATAAAGCACATATGAAGAAACTGAATGAAATACATCCATGAAGCAGTTTTATAGCTGACTTAGCATAGCGTAATTACAGCAGATTTTCAAGTGGGCAAGCTATATCAGATATTTCTCCAAAGTAAACTAGTCATTTCCGCAAACTAAAACCATCCAAGGATCCGCCTCATTCTTAAAAGTAAGGGCCAAAATGATTTGTTCTAGTATCAGTAAAGAAATGTTTTAAATTTAAGTTGTTTGGAAGATCGAACAACAAAATTATTTCAAACTTTTGAAATGATATGAATTCTCGACAGATAAAAACAAAAGTGCTCAAGTACTGGTATCAGCAATAATTTTGATGAGCAGTTTCTGCAAGGTTTCGTGCAGTTTATCATATTTTAACATTAATTAACTGTAAAGGTAAAAGAAAAACTACAAACTAACGGATGTTCTCAAGATATCTGTCTTTTCCGTGACAGCTGTACGTACGAATTACAAGTCTATCTTTTTCTTATTTTATTGCTTCTTTTTTAAAATGTTTTCCATTTTTCTACTTTTTTATGTTCTTCAACGTCCAATAATTCGGACACCTTTAGTTGGAGTAATGCTTTCCTTTTTCAGCGCACTCTAACGTGTAAATAATCTTTTCAAGCCTCGGCCATCAGTTTTAGAAACAGTTCGCCCTTTATGGTGCTGATCTAAAACCAAACATGTAGCAGTTAATTCTTTGAAGAGAGTTCATGTTTAAACCCGCTAAACACACATATAGCATTGCTTGGATATTTGAAAGCTGAGATTCACTCATTGAATGAGTTTTGGAAAAGAAACATAGTTCTCAAATAAATTTAAAGTAGTGTTTTACAAATTTGTCTTGGGTAGTTTGTAAAGTTTTTTTTTTTTGTGGTGTCTTAAGTAGTTTGTAAAGTTTGTATTCTCATGGTGTTTTGACTAGTCTGTAAAGTTGTTTTTTTTCATGGTGTCTTGAGTAGTTTGTAAAGTTTGTTTTTCATAGTCTTCACAAAACTTTGAAACGACCTTACATAATAAAATATGTTGAGTGAATATTTAGAACCAATATGGTAACAAAAAAAATTAATAAGTGTTATTTTAATCAATAAATGTTTCACACCATCTTTTACAAAAAATTAAAATTATCCAATCAATTCTTTATCGATTTTCAAAGATTTCTTTGCGAGAAGAAGAAATGGGTTTGTGAATAAGTTTTTATTCAATTTACTGTTTTCAGACACCATATTTTTGGCCATCTAACTGCTGGGAACCAGAGAATACAGACTATGGTATGTTCTACGTATTTTTATGTGAAATGGAAAGAATGACAAATATGTATGCTAACTTCTGAATCTATTTCTATTTGATAATTAAGTTTCAAATCTCGAGAATTTTTTTCCATGAGAAATTTGTTTTTCAGACTTCTATATTATTTTTTTCATATATTTTCTGGTTTGGTTTTCAGTCTTCCTTATCAACTTTCTGCAAAACCTTTGAAGAGTAAATAGATTTTCTTTTATTTAATTTTTCTAACTCATTTAATATATTATGTCAGTTATGTGACAAAGAAATCATATAACGTACAAATAATTTATTTTCAGTTACATTAATTCAACATATTAATGTTTTTTGGCCCGGCATGGCCAAGTGGTTAGGGCGCTTGACTCCCAATCTGAGGATCGCGGGTACGAATCCCCGTCCCACCAAATATGCTCGCCCTTTCAGCCGTGGGGGCGTTATAATGTGGTGATCAATCCTACTATTCGTTGGTAAAAGAGAAGCCCAAAAGTTGGCGGTGGGTGGTGATGAATAGCTGCCTTTCTTCTATTCTTTCACTGCTAAATTAGGGACGGCTAGCGCAGATAGCCGTCGTGCAGCTTTGCGCGAAATTCAAAACAAACAATTAATGGTTTTTATAATATATATATTACTGTGTAATTAAATAACATGGACGTTAAACATTTGATATAGTTTAAGTAAAATAAAAAATATAATAAAATATTCGAGTATAATATGGCTATACTATAGACTCACATTTGAAAATGTTTGTGCTCCTGGAAAAAATGTTATTTTAAATGAAGTAAACGCATTGCACCCCACCCCCCATTTCTGTACCACTAGAAGAGATGTAACTTCGTAGGTTTGTTTTGTTTCTCCCATTTTATTAGCTGTGTATTTATGTAAACGAACCATGCAGAACAAAACCCGGCTAGAACTGGCAGACTACGAGGCGGAAAACCTGGCTAGGCTTCAGAAAATGTTCTCTCGGAAATGGGAATTTATCTTCATGCAGGCTGAGGCACGGACCAAGTGAGTTTTATTTCAGAGAAAATCTTAACACTCGATATGGTTGAAATATGTATAATTTTATTTCACCTGAAAACTTGAATTCTGTTTTAATAAACGTAGAACAGTAAGACTGTATAATATCTAACAAAACGTGTGAAGTAAACATTGGACATTTTATATTATTTGCCCAGCTTGTGCATTTACGTGAAACCTAATTTTCTCTATGTATATATATATATATATAGGTGGGGGGTGGGGGTGATACAAGTGTCCATTGACAGGCAAATAATTCTGAAATGGCGAAGTAATGAAAAATAATTGTTAGTCGTTAGTTGGAAATAGGGTGTTGTAGGCCTACTCCTTGACAAATATCACCGAGGTCATTCAAAGTTATTTTGAAATTTTATTATGATTTTGAACTTATTTCATTTTTTATATATTATCATAATTAGCTATGCTGACAAACTAATTTCATGTTATACCTATTATCGTAATGAACTATGCTTTTAGGCTAATTTTATGTTATACCTATTATCGTAATAAACTATTCTTTTAGGCTAATTTTATGTTATACCTATTATCGTAATAAACTACGCTTTCAGGCTAACTTCAAATTCAATTTTTTTGTCATAAGCTTAAGAAGCTCTTCTGTAAGCAATTTATCAGATAAGAAACTTTTCCAAAGAAAATAACAAGGAATAAATATATAAGTAATATATAATTCTGAATTTTCCACAACGATATTTCGTTCAACCAATTCACTTCTCTCGTGTAAAAGTGACATTTAAAGCACTTTCAGCCAGTATAGTATAAAAATATACAGATTCTTGAAAATCTGTGCAAATCCTTAAATTATCTTATGAAATATCATCATTAGAAAATTACGAGTAATTTCTAGATTATTTACTGGAATATTTTAATTCGATAAAACTAAAATGTTAATAAAATAGCCTACTTTTGTTTTTAGAAATCATAAAGAGCTGCTTTAATTTTAATACCATTGTAAATATTAAAGACATTTTATTTTGTTTAGAAAATGCTTACTGCGCTTTACTTCCCGATGGCTAAGCAGTACACACAAAGGCTTATAACGCGTAAATTTCAATCTCGATTCCTGTGGTATATACACAGCTCATATAACCAAATGTGCATCATTGCAATTAACATTTGATTTTACATTTACAATTGTTCGTTTTGGAGCAAAGCCACATTAGGCTATCTGCTGTGTCCACTGCGAGGAATCGAACCCAGAATTTAGCTCTGTAAGATCGTAACCTTACTGCTGTCTAACTTGCAGTTAACACCAAAACAAAACAATTATTTCATTTATTGTGGTCATACAAACTTTGTTTCTTTAGGGTTGACAAGAAAAGAGACAAGTTGGAAAGAAAAGTGTTGGATAGTCAGGAAAGAGCTTTTTGGGATGTGCATAGACCCGTAGTAAGTTTTGTTTTTGATTTGAAAGTTATTATAATTTGTGAGTGTGCGTGTGTGTCCATTCAAAATATTTAAGATTGCTTTCTAATCTCGTTTTAATTGCGAGTCAAGCCTGGGCAACTACAAAATATCAAGGATTGTTTTCTAATCTCATTTTAATTACAAGTCATCCTTGGGCAACTGATACTTGTTCTGAAGCGGAGAAAAAAAAGATTCTTTATTATATTTTGTGATAGAAAATTTCTATTACTACGTTTTAAGTTTTTGTAAACTAAACTTTTTCTGTTTGTTTTGTGTTGCAAATCATGTACCTGTATTTTTCATCGTTTTTATCGCACTTCACTTTTTAACAAGTTAAGCCTAACTCTTGTCTGTTTGGTCAGTTTTGAAGACGGTTCCTCATGCGTTTTGCTGTAATTTACTTTTTTAATGAATCTTGAACGAGTTCAATAACTCACGAAGTAACTATACTGTTTGTACAAACAATATGATACAAATATAAAGAGTAATTGATAATAATTCTCTGATTTGGGTGCGACCAGACATTATCCTCAAACCATGCTTGTAGTAGATAATAACCGCAAGAAAAAATTATTAAAATACTAAGACAAAAAGTTTGTTATTGAAAACTTGGTGTTTCGCTGCAACGTGAGAATTAATGATCCCTTAATGATGTTACTGATTAAAGTAGTTCATTATGGTGAAACGTTTCATGGCCACCTCTGTTCTCAGAAACTAGGGTGTCTTTCTTCATTTAAATTGATTTCGAGTACCACATTGCAAAAATTTAAAAGAATCACTTTAATTAAACTAATTAGTTTTTTCTAGCACCTCTCAATGATTCATCTGCAGATATTTCCTCGTTTTTCCTTAGACTGTATATTTCGGGTTTGTGGACTTTAATTATAATCAGAGAGAGATGGAGTATTTTAACGTTTAGTTGGTAGAACTTCCTTGTTGCTAAGATCCTCCTGTTGTGGTTGTTGTTTTTTGTTTTTGTTTTAATGCGATTACCTAGATAGTTGAAATCAATTCTTTAACTTTTGATTTTACGAGAATCGCATATCTTATTCTCTTCCTATGGTTTAAAAAAATGTTTGTAATTGTCGTAAAGCTATGAAGGCTACCTGCCTCTCTCTCCAATTTTTAAATTACTTAGAGAAGGAAGGCAGCCTTTGAGTAGTATCCTAACACCAACCATCCACGTTAAGGGATTGACCGTCACTTTTATAACGCGTTCGAAATCTAGCACTCCACAACAGAACTAGCCTGTTCCTAAGTTTAAAAAAGAAAGACTGTTTTGAACAAGAGTAAATATGTAAGGGTTAAATAACAACGCTTTTCAGTATCGAATGTGGTACATAAATGTTAGTTTGAGTGAGCTAAGTAATTGGGCAAAAGTGTTCTACGTCATGACATGAGTAAAGCTGGGGGAGGGATCAGTTGTTTGTCTAGTCGTTTTTGTGGGTTTATGCAATGTGCACGAGTAAAACTGGTCGGCAGTATCGGCTAAGGCTCGGGTATAGCTGTCCACAACTTGGAAATACTGTCCAAAAAAAAGTTAGCCAGTCAGTAGCAACTATCGCTATATGGGTTCTGCCTGCCTTGAACCGAATAACGGGGTTGACTTTCACTCTTATAGCGCACCCACAGGTAAAAACGTGAAGAGTACCTAGTGGTATCGCGGTGCGAACATTAGCCCTTTTGACCCGTAGCCCGGAATGATGACCCCGAAAATGGTCTAAATGCTACACTGCCAAGAGACAATTATTCATCAAATAGTGCTTAAGTTAATTTAGTCATCCCCGGTATTAAAAAAAGTATTATCTGGTTAGTTTATTTGATTTTTTTTTCTAAATGCAAAAGATGTATATATTTATATAGTTCGGGTAAAAAGTTAGGTTTCTCACGTGTTATTTTTATTCTCTTGTAATCAGTTATATTTAAAGGAAGTTTAATACGAAGACTAGCATTAAAGCGTTTTAACCTTCATTTTCTTATTACTTTGAGTGAAATAAAAGTCATTATGATAAAATTCACTTAAACATCCATCTAAATAGGCTGTTGATTGAGAAAAAAGAATAGATTGAGGCTAGCCAAAGAGCGTTATCATATTCTAAACCTACTTTGTTTAAAACCTTTATAAAAAAATGACGCATTATGAAATTTCTAACAAAAAAAAACAAAAACTTCTAATGACTTTTTAATCCATCTCCTATGATTTCATTAAACTTAACTTTTCTAATAATATCATAACAATTATTCTTGGCGTTTAATTTAGAAGTGTTGTTCTCTGTATTGTGTGATTTAACATTTGACGAATTTTAATGTTTAAAGGAATTAATATTTAACTGATTCACTGTTTAATGGATTTAAAATTTAACTTGTTTAGTGTTTAATGGATTTAATGTTTAGCTGGCCCATTGTTTAATGGATTTAAAATTTAACTTGTTTAGTGTTTAATGGATTTAATGTTTAGTTGATTTACTGTTTAATGGATTTAATGTTTAGCTGGCCCATTGTTTAATTAATTTAAAGTTTAACTGGTTTAGTGTTTAATGGATTTAATGTTTATCTGATTCACTGTTTACTGAAGTTAATGTTTAGCAGATTCACTGTTTAAAGGATTTAAAGGTGAACTGGTTTAGTGTTTAACATAACATCTGAAAATAAAATACTACTTTTCTCTTATTCAGCCGGGTTGTGTTAATACAACAGAAATTGATATCAAAAAGGCGTGCAGAATGAACAAACCGTTCAAAAGTGCCAAGGTAAGAATTACGTATTAACACTGTCGTGTGTATATATATATACACACATACACATATATATATATATATATATATAAGTGTGTGTATGTGTGAATATCTGAATTTTGACATCATTGAGTCGTTATTAAAGGTTTACAGTTATTTTAAAGGAATTCAGGTTTTCTTTGTCTAAAATAAAGACAACATTTCTTTTAGAAGATTGTTTCGATTAATCAAGCCCAAAGCTAGAACCAAATCCTCCTGATCCTCTGTTCTACAGCACTGAATAATGAAAAAAACTCTATTAAGTAGAACTTTTTTCGCGAAACCAGTAATCGATATCATCATGGTTCTTTGAAAAGAGATTATTTATACCAAAGAGTGTTCACTTTAAAAACTATTTTTTTTCTTTTCGCAAAAAAAAAGAGAAAAAAAATGTAACATTTTTACTTTCAAAATAAACTAACCTTATGAGCTCTAGAACTTTCAAAACAAACTAATATTATGAGCTCTAGAAAAGGTTTATGTACACTTTTAGAAGTTCATTTGACGAAGAATAGAATTTTTTTTTTATTGTTGAAACTGTAGTCAAGAGACTTGTCAGTGAATATTGTTGTTACACTTCACCACAACGGTATGTTGCCAGTTTTCAAAATTCATGTTTTATGACCGTAGTTTATTTCTCAACAGTTTTAAAAGTCTGATAAAAACAGCATATAATACCATATGTACTTGCGCAGGTATCCCGAAAGTGTTCTGTTAGTAAATAAAACCAAAATTAAGAGTAGCAAATATTTTCATTTCTTGCTTTTGAAGTTCATATGTCATTCTGTGTTGTAGCCTACAGAGTGCATAATTCTTCTCGTGATTCATGGCATGCGCACATTTTATTGACGTCACGACAGTACAAATTGCAACGTTAAGCGTTCCATATGTGACACCATTTTAGTGTCCACTGACTGACTGGCTGACAGGCAACACACTACTATATAGTGGTGTGAGTGGTTAAAATAAGTGATCCCTTCAGGTAGTCTTCGGGTCTCTTTCGTGGAAATAGTTTGCTACTTTTAAAATGCTTAACAAAAAGAATCTCTAGAAAATTAGTCAGAGTTAAAAAAAAATTCGAGCGCTTTCAACTAGTTGAATACTCTTCTTCAAGAATATAAAGGGTCTTTTTACTCCTGAAGAAGAAGTGTTAACTGCTCGGAAGCGTTCGAGTTTCTAAGCTTTTTAAATTCTACCTAATAATAATTTTGTTATAAAACATTTACCAGATTAATTCTTTCGATGTCTCAACTCAGTTACAAATTTAAATGCAATAGTTTTTGGTCTATTTGTTGTTGTGTTTTATAACAGTAAAAATTGTTGTTTTTAATTACAACTACAACGGTTTTAATTGTTCAGTTATTGCTAATTTTTCACACTAATTTTCCCCTTAAGGGGTCTTTTCGGATGATATTTTTCATTTTCATTTTATCTGATGGTATGAAATAACCTATATTTTCGTATTTATGTATTTTATTCGCTCGGCTTACTGTCCTCATAAAAAAAAAAGTTTTGCCAGAGGGTTATAGATTAAATAATTAAATTTTTACTACTTTTTATTGTTTGTAACTGTTTCTGCTCATATTTTAATTGAAAACCCCACTTAAAAAAAAGTGCTAAGTTTGAAGAGAAGTAACTTGTGTTATAGAAAAGTCTTAGTTATCTGTAAAACCCAGATGTCTATTATGCCTTAAACTGCTTCGATAAATGTTCGAAGTCAGTACATGTATCCCGAGTGCTGTTCACTTCTATTGTTAACTGATATAAATAGCGACTTTTTTCTTTCAATAAAGTTTTTATTGGCCACCAGGGGTAATAAAAATTAATCCGTAGAATATGTTAATCAGTTGATCTCGTCTTTTTAACTGCAAGATCGAACTTTTAGGAAATTGTAATATGAAAGTATTTTGCACAAGTTAAATCATTTATCAATAATAATTAATTTTTAATAAGTCACAATGGAAGAACTAGAAATTAACCAATCATTGTATCTTTCTCGAGAAAAGATTTTCACTCAGATTGACTATAAGAGTTTCCATATTAAAATTCACTAAGTCCCTACCAGAAATAAACAAACTGTAATTTTTATCGTATTATATAGTTCATCAGAGTTGTAATTGTGAATAAGACTAAGTAAAAGTATAATAATATTTTTGAAAAAAAAAATGCGTATTTTATAAGTTTTTTGTTATTGTTCAGACTTTTCATT
Organism: Limulus polyphemus; assembly: GCF_000517525.1. Lineage (NCBI taxonomy): Eukaryota > Metazoa > Arthropoda > Merostomata > Xiphosura > Limulidae > Limulus > Limulus polyphemus. Next base: position 178,852 of record NW_013666502.1, read on the forward strand.
TTTAAAATTAATTTATTTGTTAGCTCTTGTGAATTTAATTTTTATTTCCCGCCGTTCATTCGATACATTTTCTAGTTAAACAGGAAAGGAAGTAAATTGTTTAAACAAACAAAATGTTATAACTGTTCGACCATTTCGATTTAAATTAATTCAAAAATTATAAAAGGTCGTTTGGTCATTAGACATCGGACAGTGTATTAAACAGAAAACCGCCCTACTTCCAAAAGTAACTAGTAATTTTTTTTTCTCCCATAAACGAGTTAACACCAGTAAAATATATCCTTTCGTTGTTCATCTACCAAGTGACACGCGTTAAATACAGGTCAAATATTAGTTTTAGTTTTACACCAGTAAAACATATCCTTTCGTTGTTCATCTACCAAGTGACACGCGTTAAATACAGCCAAATATTGTTTTAGTTTTACACCAGTAAAACATATCCTTTCGTTGTTCATCTACCAAGTGACACGCGTTAAATACAGCCAAATATTGTTTTAGTTTTTCTGTGCATAATTTTTATAAGTTGGCCCATTGCCAGTCTTGACATTGTCTTCTTTGTTTCCTGGTATGGAAAATATTTAATGTCGAAATCAAAGGCTGATCTGCACCAGTTTAATCGAAAAGCGGCACCTTATATGTTACTTAGTGGCTTAAGAAAGTAAAAGCAGTAAACGGATATTACACTGTAATTCCACGCATTTAAAGTAGATTTCGGATTATAGAAATTAATGATTTATTTCTTGAAATATCTGTTAGACTTGTTTCCTGTGTATGTATGTATGTATTATGTATATGAACAAAATAGCTAAGCTGAAACTTCAGGGCGAATATAATCATTCTTTTCTAGATTTTTCTAAGCCTGTTATTTTCATGGAAAATTTATAACGGCCCTTATTCAAATTATGCATAGATGCCAAGTTTGATGAAGGTGTGTTAGTTACATTTGTTACCAATTAAAGACGAACTTTAATTATGCTTTTAAGCGAGAATACAGATACACGGGGAATTACTCGGTTACCCTGCACGACACCTTAATTGAGGTTAAACAGTTTTATCCTGAAATGTAGATTGTTGAAATAGTTCTCTTTAATATTCCAAGATAACAGCGTAGTTTTTAATGTGCGACATCTAGCGAGAAATGTGAATTAAATCTACACCCAATAATAATAATAATGTTGTTTTTTACCCCTAAACTGCTTAACTGTCTGATAAACTTAATTATTGGGAAAATATTGCTCAAGTTGTTGCTTAGGTTCACAGATAATTGTGAAACAATCTTCATGAAAATCGTGGATACTTGCCCGTTTTGGTCAATGCTGTATGTCTGCCAAAAATTAACGACAAGCTGTAGTGATGTATATACACCTGTACAAGACCTTCATAAAAATATTGGATAGTTGCCAGCTTTGGTTCACACTCTTAATCCACAACAATTCGATCATACACTGTAAAATGACCTTCATAAAAATCTTGGATAGTTGCCAGCTTTGATTCACACTGTTTATCCACAACAATTCGCTCATTCAATGTAAAATGACTCCTAAAAATCTTGGATAGTTGCCAGCTTTGATTCACACTCTTTATCCACAACAATTCGCTCACACACTGTAAAATGACCTTCATAAAAATCTTGGATAGTTGCCAGCTTTGATTAACACTGTTTATCCTCATCACTTAACAAATAGCTACAATCATTTATAGAGTGTAAAATAACATTCTTGAAAATTGTTGAAGTTTCCAGCTTTGATCAACACTCGTCATATGCCCACAATAAAAGACGAGTTACTTGAGTCTATAGCTGAAATATTGTAATAATAATAATAAAAGTCAGAGTTGGAAATTTTGTAATTCTTCGTCTCATGACCAGTTTATCGCAATGTAATGATCGCGTAAAATGTAGCTACAACCCTAACAATTAATATATCTCGTAATTACTATTTTCACTTACAAATATTTAAACAATTGACAACCAAGCCAGGCTCGGTTATATAAGGTCTAAACACTTGGGAGTTTCTTCATAATAAGAAAATATGAGGTGAAAGATATACAAATTTAAAAAAAATATGATTTTTCGTTGCACTTTAAGTACAGATGTTCCAATTTAGAAAAGGGTTTGAAGAAGTTAAGATGTTCTTCTTTGTGAACAGAATAAAAATTATTTGAAAACATTGTTCGATATATTTTTAGCGCATTTATAAACGTTTTGAACCTGATTTGTCGATATTTTGTTGTTGTTATTAAGTAAATAAGATCATTTCTATGAATATAGTTAAAAATAGTATCAAATTGTTTTTCCTTCGTTTCTAAAGCTAAAAACAACAAAATTATTAATTTAAAAGTAAGCTTGAAATAGTTATATTTTAGTGTTAAAAAATAAAGGTTATCTATATAGATACAATAAATAATGTTTTTTTCGGGAAATATTAATATTTTCTGAACAAGAATTTCTTGAAGTGTAAATATTAATTAGTCTTAAAGTATTTATACAAATTATTTTTCTTTAGAAACATTGTCAAATAGATATTATATTTAATATTTTGAAAGGATTCGTCAAGATTTTATGAATCACAATGAATAAGAATTTTCGTGAAAATTGTTTAAGGACAAATGTGGGCTATAACAAATGTTTCAAAATTATGTCCTGCGATGAATTATACAAGTACCTATTCGGAAATATCAAAAGGACGTCATGTGGTAAACTATCGTAATGTTTGTTACGTATTAGAAATTCAAATAGCTTGAAATTGAGTTAACTGATAACTTTAAATTTAGTAGTTAAATTGTACTTTGTAATTTAGCAGTTAAGTAAAAGCCG
>NW_013666502.1:182202-192686 GCF_000517525.1 Limulus polyphemus
CACTGAAGTTAAATGATTTGTAATGTTGGAACTTTGTAAAGGTTCCTGGTCAAATATCTGAAGTTTTCCGAAGCGTTATAATAATCACAGTTATAGTTTCCAAAGTTTGTAGCGAACTAATAATAGATACTCCCTTTTGGCGCGTCGCGCTGGTTATATTTATAGGCGTGTGGAGGCTTTCTAGAAAATGTATATTACGTAACATTACAAATTTAAGCGTTTACGTACATACATGTATTGTTGATTCTTACTCTCGAGAATCTTCTACAACTTTGGAGAATAGGCGGGAATTTCGCAATACATATTTAACAGTATAAGCTGTGTATGTTTCTAAATATAAATTTAATCTAAACAAACGTTGCTATTAAAATAAATATATAATAATAAATTTGTTACATGTTCTACTCAAAAGTCAAGTATGTAATGTGGTAAACTATCGTAATGTTCTACTCAAAAGTCAAGTATGTAATGTGGTAAACTATCGTAATGTTCTACTCAAAAGTCAAGTACGTAATGTGGTATACCATCGTAATGTCCCACTCAAAAGTCAAGTACGTAATGTGGTATACCATCGTAATGTCCCACTCAAAAGTCAAGTACGTAATGTGGTATACCATCGTAATGTCCCACTCAAAAGTCAAGTACGTAATGTGGTATACCATCGTAATGTCCCACTCAAAAGTCAAGTACGTAATGTGGTATACCATCGTGATCACCTTCTCAAAATTGTTAATAACGAAATGTTAATGAATTATTGAGAGTAAACATATTCAATAATTATACAACATATTTTTAGCATATGCAGTGCTCCGTATCAGGAGGAAGGATTAGCCCTAGCGTCTCTGAATCCGAGTTAGCTAATCCTAGCGAGGCCTTAAAAACAGAGGTAAGATCTTTATCATGGTCAACATGTTTCGGTAATGTTAACCTCCATCTTAGTATTAATATTCCCTTACGTTACGTCTTATTTGTATTTATTCATCCCCAATTCATACTTCACTCGAGGCTCCCCAGTTAAGGCACTGGTGGGACCCTGAGTGAAGTATAAGATAGTATCTTCCCCTCCCTTGCTTTTAAGAAAATACCATACAATTGGATAAACTAAATCTATTAGTGGTGAAAAATAATAAAATTAAAAAAATAATATATATATATTTAAAAAAAGTATTTCTTATTATTATTTTATTATACACTTCATATTTTATTACTTATCATTATACTCGCAACGCGCGGTGGGCCCCAGGCAACTGCCCCTTTTTCCCAGTGGATAAAACGGTCCTGTTGATCTTTATGCTTTATAATGGTAATCAATATACTAAATGAAAAGTTCTGTTTCTGAGTTTTTTTTTTTTTTTTTTAGAGATTAGGTCAGAATACCTGTTCTAAAACGATCACATGTTTTCTGTATTCATAACTGTCCTCGATGTGAACGAGATTATATGCGTTTATCAGTTAAAACCAGGGATTTTCAGCGATCTTCGGATCTCTTTTCACCCCCCCTCGTGATTAAGGGTAATTAAGGCAACTTGAAGAAAAAACACAACAAAGACAGGCTTACATTAATTTAAGATGGTCATATCAAGTGTTTTAGGGCGCTAAGATGTAACTAGCATGGATGAAGCCACCACAAGAAGTCGGGGAAAGCCATGGGTATTGTGGTATTTGAATGATACCACTCGACTTGATTATAATTGCAAATTAAAATACGGCTCCTTGGGATGAAAGGCTTGGACCTGTAAATCCTATGCCTGGGCTGGGATCAATAAATCCAATGCCCGTAATTGGCTATGGAGGGAGGGGGGAGGAGGAGTGCCCCGCGAAACCCATTTTCACGGCATGGGTGCTGAAATAGAATGCCTGGGCCGTACCCTAATAGATCTGCAATGGAGAAAAGGCTGTAGAGGCGAGGTAGTCTGTAATGGAGAAAAACAGGACTTAGTTGTGTGTTCTGGTTGATGTTTGAATGCGCTGGCTTTTCTTTTCGTGGGTGATCGGCTGACGTTACTTTTTTTTTTTTTTTTGCGTATGCCTAGTCTTAGTGACGTCTGAGTGGTTATTGGTTTGTGGGTTAACTGCTAATTGGTGGGTCGTCCTGAGTTGAATCGCTTGCCCGTGGGGTCGTTCAGCTCAGAAGGGTAGGATATAAAAAATAATAAAAGCAACCGTGAGACAGAATGTAATCAATAGATACCTCGGAGGTGGTGGTTGTCTTCAGGAGAGTAGTTGGTTTACCACTCTTTTTCTGGATCGGATCCTGTGGACAACTTTAATCTCAGATTGGGTGGAGTCGGCAAATGTTTGACGTATGTCCATGCAACTTTTGAAACAACTCACAGACGTAGGAACACCGAGTATAATGATATAGAGTAACATTTAACGACCTAACATCAAATGAAGTCATGGTCTAATTGAAAATGTCTCACACGTCCAAAATTCAGAAGATATTCTGGGATACTAAACGTCTTATTGTGCTATCAGAGACTCAAGGCTTTAGTTTTGAGTTATAACTGGGGCCTAATCGAGAACTTGTAAAAATGCTTGCTCTGAACCCTCCCTCCACCCCTACAAAAATGCTTGCTCTGAACCCTCCCTCAACCCCCTACAAAAATGCTAAAAACAACATCTGAGAAAAGTAGAAGAAATGGATTACTTTTATATATATCGTTTTTTTTCTGTGTATGTTCATTTATATACTTATGAGTGCGTATACACGACACATTTTTAATTATAGCTATATGAACCTTGCTCAAGAACTCTGACAAGGATTTTAACTTGTACAACATTTTCATATGACATAACCTTACATAAAGTGTGTTTTTTGTTCTTTGTAAAGACAAATAAATGGATTGAAGCTAACGTGAGTTTCTTAATAATTAACTACATTCTTTCTACAGCATTCTTAACGCATGCTTTCACACCAAACATACTTTTAAATCTGGAAAAAAGGTTTGATTTTTAAACAATGATGTTTAGATGAAATTTGGTAATCATGTCCATGTGTTTTAAAACTGTAACCGTCCTGTAAACATATTAGTGTTTATTACCCAAGCATGTCAGCAGGTTGATAAAAGTAAATGACACGTAATGTTTAACTTTGTTATAAATAAACTCAAAAGTTTTTACCAAAATACACTAAGTGTTTATTTCGTAAAAATTAGTGTTTTCTCTTTCTAAATGTTTAATACAGATTTTTAAAAATCGGACGTTACGTGCAAGAACATGTTCATTCACATTCTGAATTGATGTTAAACAGCAATCGTGTTTATTAGCTGTAAAGAGAAAAGGTATTTGATTAATGTTTGTTTGTTTGTTATTAAGCACAAAACTACACAAAGGGCTATCTGTGCTCTGCCCACCACAGGTATCGAAACCCGGTTTCTAGCGCTACAAGTCCGCAGATATACCGCTGTGCCACTGGGAGGGGGGGGGGGTACGAAAGTAATAGTGCCATCATCATCTGGTATTCCCAGATGGTTACCCTTCCAAGTACTAACCAGGGGTAACATAATAATGTCTAAAAGTTCAACATTATTTTTACGGCGTGAAATGTAAACTTCGAACATTATTAATGATTGTCAACAAATACTTATTAATTTTCACAATCAGCATCATATACTGTCAGTGTCCAAAATAAACCAGAATCTTCTCAAATGTGTTCGAATTGTGTTAAACTGACTAAAAGAATCCCATGGCTTTAATTACATCATTATACCATCAAAACCCTATCTCCTATATCAATCCATATTGTGTGATTGTCTGACAGCGAACTCCTCTCTTAGTTGTAAAAGTAGCATGATCAAATATGGCAGGCGAATTCGGGGTGATTCCGATGGAGGGTGTCATTTATCAATATGGCGTGATCCCCCTACTAAGGGGGTATGAACGGTGCTAAAACGCGCCCAGAAGGTCGCCCAGGCATGATCGGGTGTAGGATTAGGTTTTCAGGGTCACTGAACCCGAATCTGATATCTAATTTTGTATTCCTAGTTCTCCAGACTTCGTTGTCACTCTGTTTGAAATGATATTCATACCCCCACTCACAAACTAACTGCACCAAACGTGGCTCAGGTACCACGGGTGAATGTCCTAATGGGTGGTTATTTCTGGGTACGGACCACTCTTGAGGTAGCTATAAAAGTAATTATGAATAATGGATGAGCTTAATCGATACATTGAGGTCTCTGTGAATCATAAAGTGTGGTCCTTTGAACCCCACAGCTAATTGTGGGTATTTTATGCTTGTAAGGTTTAAAAAGCACTATAGCGTAATGAAAATGAGAGAAAATTGTGGTGTAAGAGGGTTTGTTTGTCTGTCCTGGATATTCGCACAAAGCTATACGAGATAACTGTACTAGTCGTTCTTCGTTTTGAACTAATATGCTTTAGGCACTTAGTCAACAGTACCCACCGTCAACACGTAGGCTACTCTATTCGAATAGGGGGGGGGGGGGTGACCGTCACTTTCATAATACATACACGACCCCAAAGTGCGAATTCTGGTACGGTTAAGGGTTTGTTTGTTTGTTTTGAATTTCGCGCAAAGCTACACGAGGGCTATCTGCGCTAGCCGTCTCTAATATAGTAGTGTAAGACTAGAGGGAAGAGAGCTAGTCATCACCACCAACCGCCAACTCTTGGCCTACTCTTTTACCAACGAATAGTGGGATTGACCGTCATATTAATACGCCCCCATGTTTGGTGTGGCGGGGATTCGAATCCGCGACCAGCAGATTACGGTTAAGGGACGCGAATCGCAAACCCTTAGATTCAAAACACAGCACTAGACCATGCCCGGCCCAAGGAAGAGGGAACATACTACAAAAATATTGTTGCTGGTTTGAAAAATAATATTAGAGCAAAGTACATCAGCCAGAAAAGAAAAAAAATATATACAAAAGTGTTGATTCATATTAAGAACACAGATCATGCGTTTGTTCCAACTGAATGAAGGCAATAAACTGACAGAACTTTCATCAGTTCTCTCTCTAAAACTATCAAATTAAATATGACGATTGGTTTATGAACATGCTACTGATATTTATCTTGAATTTCGACTCTTTTTCGAAATGCTGTGCTCAAAGAGTCCTATATTGCAAACTTCTTTTTTTTTCTGATAAAACGTTTTGATTTTCTTATGTACCAAAAACAAAGAATTACTATTTGCAGTGGATATTCTAGATCATACATTTTTATATCAATCGGTTTAGTAAGGTGGTTCCTGGACTGTTAAATTGTGTTATTTCCGTTCTGTTATGATTAGATTACATTTATGAACGCTAATTCGTCATTGACGTCATTCCCGCTGGTTTGCCAATTCCATTACTATATTCAAACGTTCATGCTTCTGATGTGATCAGTACAAACCGTTGGTACGTAAGGCACGGATCACATATGGCATGGAAGTTACTATCGTTTTTTTTTGTTTTGCTAATTTTAGTTTTACGTAGCCTATTCGAACATGACGAAATGGTTTTGTTTATGAAGATCTTAAAATGATTTAACTTTTTAAATGGTAAAATTATTTGTCTTTAGAACATTGAGGCTAGAAAATCAATCAAAAAATAATGGAAATTGAAACTATAAATTAAACTTAGGAATCTCCTCTGGACGGGAAACTACCTTATGTTTTTTTTTTCTTTTAGCAACGTTTTGGTCTTTATGCTAAGGCCTTCTTCATAGAGCATAGAGACCCAATAACGTCTTTAAAAGAAAATAATATATATCGGATAGTTTTCTGTCTGTAGAAGATTTATAAGATGCCCAAAACAGTACCAAAATCTACACTAAAAGAAAATCGATTAAACGTTTTAAACCAGATGTAAAACTGCCAATTTTGTGTTTAAATTGTTTGCTCCATTTAAGTCATGTTTTATTGGATCCAGAATATTGATGGCTTATTTTCTTAATATGTTTGTTTGGAAAATTTGCTGACACGAATGAAATGTAATTCTCAAGAATACTTTGAATACAAACATAAACAAATTGTACAATCCAACTTCTGACCGTTAATAAAAATTTACAAGTTTCAACTCGTGTTTCAATTAACACTATTTTTCATTCATCTTTCTTTTTCAATTCAGATTATAACTCTGAAGAGTCGTCTGGACAGAAGAAACGTGAAAATTTCTAAGGTTTCAGAATCGTAAGTCAGTTAGGTTTTTCAGTATTTAATTTCCTTAAATGAAAAGAAGTTGCAAAATATGACCAAATATTTGTTGTCTTTTTTCTTTTTTATAATGTTCGCACAAAGCTGTTGTTATTGATTTTTATGTAAGCCACACGAACTTTGAAGACGCCCACCCGGTGCCAAAGTGCGGATCGTGCGCGAAAACTATGAACCCTCAGATTCATAATCCGAGCACCTAACAACTGACCAAGCCTGATCCTAGAGCGATCTGAAATTATCTGAATGAACTTGAAAACTACTCCCTCTGCTGGTAGAGTGATATTAAATGTACATATTTTTGTTGACATTTTGTTTATGAAAATATAAAATGGGCTTATATTAGCCATCTCTAGTTTTGGGGTAAAATAAAGTATTTAGGTGCATGCTGTTAATTTTAGCACTGTAAACTTGTTTTCTTTAAAATTCCTAATGAAAAAAAAATATTCTTAAACATTACATGGCTGAACTCTCATTATCAATAACAAGATATCGTCTAAATATTTCCAAGTATTGTTAGTTCATTTTTTTGCTAATTTCATGGGATTTTTGATGCAATTAACGGAAACTACACATAATTCCGAATAGCGGTGAAACTATATTAAAAATCCAGATCAGATAAAAAAATATGTCTGCGAATATTTCGAGAGTAGAGATCCGCAAAACATTGGCGGTCAGATAAGTATATTTATTGCAACTGTACTTCTTTAAATACAGTACTTGTCCACTTGGCTTAGGCCTAACATTAATTAAGTCTTTATTAATTATGGCCTATATTCTATAAAGAGATAAATGAACGCTGTAATATGTGTCGTTATTTTGCTTCAGTTTAGTTAGGGTTAAACTTTACCCTACTAAATATTACTAACTATAAATAAACTTATAATGTTATTCTACGACCTAACATAAAACCTTTTTAAAAACTTTGATAAGCTTTTAATACGTTGTTGTACAAAACGTTTACTAAAGTATATTTACATCCGCTATCTGTTTACGTACTTTAAAATTAAGCGCGCGCGCATGCACATTTAGATATTAAGGTGCGCGCACATTTTGAGGACAGACGAAAACTGAGTATTGTAATAGATGCTGCTGAAATGACGCGCCTGAAATAACTCCGAGTCAAATATGTGCATTAAACACTGATTTAAATTTAAAACGTTCTATTGTATATACGACAAATATAAGTTACGAATTTTCTGTTCCACGTATTCGTTTCTAGCCTTCGCAAAACAAACGAAATTAAGTTCACACTTTATCATTAAAATACTGTTAAACTTTAAAATTTTTACGGTATCATGTCACTTACGGTCTTGTTGTTTAAAATCCTTTGGGTTCTGTGCGATCAAAACCTACTAAATTGGCCCGGCATGGGCAGGTGGTTAGGGCACTCGATTCGCAATCTGAGGGTGTCGGGTTTGAATCCCCCTTCTACCGAACATGCTCGCTCTTTCAGCCGTGAGGGTGCTATAATGTGACGGTCAATCCCACTATTCGTTGGTAAAAGAGTAGCCCAAGTGTGGCGGTGGGTGGTGATGACTAGCTGCCTTCCCTCTTGTCTCACATTGCTAAATTATGTACGACTAGCGCAGATATCCCTCGTGTAGCTTTGCGCGAAATTCAAAAACAAAACAAAAAACAACATACACAGAACGCCCGTAACTATTTCATACTCTGTACACTATTAGAAATGCCATTACTTTACTTATTTATACTTTATCGTTATGAGTCAAAATGATGAACATTAAATACTGGTTCAGATCCTCTTCCCCGCAAATGTTTTGGTTATAAGCTGCAATAATAACTAAACATCCAACCCAATGGTCCTCTATTTTATTTCACAACTAGGTTTGTTTGTTTGTTATTAAACTTAAAGCTACACAATAGGGTGTCTGTGCTCTTCCCGCCGCACGTATTGAAACCCGATCTTTAGCGTTGTAAGCTGAAATGGTCATGTCAATGTTATTAACTAAATAATGTCAATCCAACTTTAATATTTTACATTTTATAATTAGGCAGTCTTATCTAACTAATCAGTTCAAAGAGTTTAAGAGAGATTATTTGCGAAAAAAACTTTTCATTGCTCTAACTACTGTTTCTCACTCTCTTTTGATGTTCAAGGACTTCTTTTCCGATTTTTTTTTCTCTGTTCCTCAATTTGCTTTTCCATTTTTGCACCTTTCTATCTACAACAAACAACGGTTTTGTGTGATGTCTTGATATTTAGTTTTAAATAATAAGTAATGTCATGATTGTGCAGATCTTGGTAAAACCGAGTTTACTACTTGAAAGATTTTTACACTTGAAGAACGTAATTTTCTCTAGATGTACAGCATATAAAACCAAAAATACTCAACGCGAAAACGCTTAAATTAAATAAATGGTTTAGGCTCATTGGTGTGATATCTGTGTGATTGTTTTTTGTAAATTACAAAATATATTTTTCCAATGAGTAAAATTCTTTTTGAATTCCGGTAAATTTTGTTGTTGCTCTACTGATAAAGACATTGTACGTAAGTATAAAGGGAGAATACTTGTGGTTTGTGGAGTGTATACGTGTTCTTTTCGTTACTTTTATCTAAAAATGATAATTATATAACAGTTATATATTTTTGTCGAAGAAAAAATATTTGATTACTAAAGAGAAGTAAAAGACGCTCTTTGGAAGACTTTATGTTCGAAAAAAAGGGGTTTTTTGTAATACATGTTGTTTATGTTCTTACAGCTGTTAATTCTTAATTATTTCATTGTTATACGTTAACCTAACTGTGTGATTCTTTCTCTATACATAAAAGAGCGAAAGATATCAGTGCTTAAATATAACAAAAATGTTTTGTGTGTGTGTGTTTGATTAGCATTGCTTTTGAGTTCAGTTTTAATCACCAAAACACACTAATCATATATAATTTTATTTTAGACTTTTAATACAAAATTTTCGATTGTGTTTTCGTTGCTAATCAGTTTTTTCTTTTTAGGCTCCATTGTATTATGTTTAATTTTATGTCCAGGTGTTATAAAACTTAATTTTTAATTTATAATATTTTAGTTAATATATATACTTTTACAAAATATTCGATTTCTAGATTTTAAGAATGCACTACAAACAGTTCATTAACATTGAATTGCATCTGTTTGATTGGTTGGTTGAATATTTATAATTAGTCTTATAATCCAACTTCGCTGTTTACTTGTTAACTGAAAACTAATTTAATCACATTTAATTAATTCTCAAACACAGGTACATTAACTATTATGAACAATATCAAGAATACGATCCGTTTCTCACCACACCAGAACCTTCCAGTCCATGGATATCTGATAGCCAGGAATTGTGGGAATTGGAAAAGCAAACGTATGTATTTCTTCGTTCTCAAAAACACTATGCGTTGTCAAAACTTAGTTTTACACATACATTTATCACGCTGTATTTCATTATAATATAACTATTAAATATATATATATATCACATAATAACATCATCTCTAGTCGCTTGCTTTACGTACAAAACCTAATAAATAAATAAAATAAAAGCATATTGAAAATTCTTGAACAGTATTTTGCTATTATTAGCGTGCAGTATCAAACCAAACATTAATAAGGAACTTTGTGACTCAATGATTTATTGCTTTAGAACTTTTGTTTTCATGTCTAGGGTATTTCAAATTGATCAAAAATTTACAACTTTGACTTTATCTCTTTGCATAATGGTCTTCGCTGGTCTCTTTGGTTTAAAAAAACAAACTAAAAATTGGTAAATTTTCCTTTGTTTTGGAGCCCTATAAATCATTGGCTTGCTTTGATAAATGAAAGACGCTTGGGCGATAATTCCTTTTAATCCTGCAAGATGGCTTGGTCGTTATTATCAAAGAAAGAAGCTTAAGGAAGATTAATTCTTTGAAACAATGCCTAAAATAATGTTATCACGTGACAGTGCATGTTAGAATAATTCTTTACAAAGTATCCAATATTAGCTTCCTCACGCCCACAAATGAAAACAGGAAAGAAAGAAAAATATACTAAAACTTTACTTAGTTTATAAATAAATAAATCGCCTTATTCGACGCTTTGTAAGCCGCAGTAACCATGTTCATTTTGTCGTGGTATCATATACATTCAGAAATTACTAGTCCTCACACAACAGTAAAGATGCAGAACACCAAAGTCAGGCGCTAAAATAACAAACGGGCCTTTGCTGAGCGCTGTCGGTAATTTAATTATCGCATAAGTTAAAATCATTTTGTTGTTTATCATACAGTGAATTAATTAATTTCATCGTGTATCATATAATGAAGTATATAACTTTGTTGTTTATTGCATAAGG
>NW_013666502.1:192757-196297 GCF_000517525.1 Limulus polyphemus
GGAAAGTGATATACTATATATAAAATAGTTTCAGAAGGTGAACAAACGGCTGGAAAGTGACATACTAGATATAAAATAGTTTCAGAAGGTGAACTAAGGGATGGAAAGTGATGTACTAGATATAAAACAGTTTCAGAAGGTGAACAAATGGCTGGAAAGTGATGTACTAGATATAAAATGGTTTCAGAAGGTGAACTAAGGGATGGAAAGTGATGTACTAGATATAAAATAGTTTCAGAAGGTGAACAAACGGCTGGAAAGTGATGAAATAATTTTATCGTGTATCATATAATGAAGTATATAACTTTGTTGTTTATTATATAAGGAATTAAAACATTTTGTTGTTTATCATACAATGAATTAAACATTTCTTGTTAGAAAGAAATTCATCAATAAAGTTAATAACCTTCTTTTTTTTTCTGCTGGTAAAAAAAAAATGCTGCTTGCCCCTTTGTAGTAAAAAAAAAAGATACTTCCACTCCATGACAAATTTATGAAACTAAACACTAACACGTGCATACACAGATTTTGTAAAAGCGAATGCACTTTCTGAATTTTTATATCTAACTTGTTTTTTTTTTCGGTATTGAATGATGGTCTAGTTTTAGAGAGGCCCGGCATGGCCAGGTGGTTAGGGCGCTCGACTCGCAATCTGAGGGTCGCGGGTTCGAATCCCCGTCACACCAAACATGCTTGTCCTTTCAGCCGTGGAGGCGTTATAATGTGACGGTCAATCTCACTATTCGTTTGGTAAAAGAGTAGCCCAAGAGTTGGCGGTGGGTGGTGATGACTTCCCTCTAGACTTACACTGTTAAATTAGGGATGGCTAGCGCAGATAGCCCTCGTGTAGCTTTGCGCGAAATTCAAAAACAAACATACAAGTTTTAGAGAGACACTACGTTTGTGCATGGTAATTAAAAAAACAAAAAACCTATAGATATTGATGATATACCCTTAGAAAAGAAAAAAGTACATTTTTCATGCATTTTGTATAAATCTAGATGCCGAGCTAGAAATTCACAGATATAACCAGAGGGTAGTCGGGATATGTTACTTGGTCTGGGACAGTCATTACTAGCGCTGGATCACGAAGGTTTATTTTGACTCATTTCAGCTATTTTTATGGGAATGTATTATTATGCTATAAATCTTGTAATGCGGCAAGTATATATATATATCTATGTATGTATATTTTTGCGAAAATTTGAACATACCTAACAGCGCCCAGTCGGGGGATTCGACCAACTTGGGCCTCCCTATTCCAAATATCTAGTTATGCCACTGTAGAAGTTCAACTGCAAAAACGAACTCTGACGCAATTTTGAAATATCTTATTTCCCGTTAGAGAAGAAATAAGTGGCTTCACATTTTTTTTCGTTACTTCGTGAAATAGGCTTATTATCTTTTTCTCTTACACTTGTAAAAAAATATGTGTACATTAATGCACGTCATTTACAGATATAGAAAAAACTGTTTCTTGTGCTTTTGCTGTTCACGTAGTACATATTCGTTACGTTCAACTTGTAGTAAGATAGTAGTAATGACCAGCATCTCTTGGGATAAACGACCAGGTTAGATAATTTGTGAACAAGGGGAGGTCACCTAGTCACCAGCACTTGCCCCATAATATGTGACTTCTCTTGACTGAATAATAAGATTGTCTATCACGGCTATAACGCCACAAAAGTTCATAATTCAGAGCGTATTCAACAGCATACCACGTCTCGAACCTTGGACTTTCTGATACGCAGCCCGACAACACGCTAACAAGTAGGTCACGCCTGGCCTTTACCAAGCGAAAATTAATAACAGGAACAAAATCCGTTTCACATACAACTTTTTTTTTGTTCTGAGATGCCCAATTTTCACAGTTCAAACAATAATTGTAATGTTTACACCACAGAAATGCTGCTTATGGTAAGAATCAGTGTGTGGTATCATTATGATATTATATTTTACTGAATAAGTCTACTGTTTTGCACTATAATCTTAAATATATTTCATTTTTGCTCTGCTTGTTTGTTTGTTGTTAATCGCAAAGCCACACAATAGGCTATCTGTGCCCTGCTCACCACGGGCATCGAAACCCAATTTTTAGTATTATAAACCCTAGAACTTACCGCTGAGCCATCAAGAAACCCACGTTCTTTGTAGAGGAATAATAGTTAGTTAGTTTGAATCCCCGTGATGGATGGATCAAAAACGAACCATACTTAACTATGGGCTAAAACAACAACTATTACTGATGGTCTCAAAGGGATTTCAAAACTTTTTGTCGTTCTATTAATTTTGTATCAATGTTTTACATATAGAGGTTTTTTATTGTTTTTTTTTCAGAATATCAGTTTGTTTGTTTATTTTGAATTTCGCGCAAAGCTACACGAGGGCTATCTGCGCTAGCCGTCCCTAATTTAGCAGTGTAAGACTAGAGGGAAGGCAGCTAGTCATCACCACCCACCGCCAACTATTGGGCTACTCTTTTACCAACGAATAGTGGGATTGACTGTCACATTATAACGCCCCCACGGCTGAAAGGGAGAGCATGTTTAGTGGGACGGGGATTCGAACCCGCGACCCTCAGATTACGAGTCGAGCGCCCTAACCACCTGGCCATGCCGGGCCATATTAGTTAGTATTTTTAGGTTATGGATATGTGTAGAATAACACGAAGTTTGGCTGAACCAGTAAGAGTAACACAAAACACAGAACAGCATAAGTACCGTGAAGTAAAGCACTGGCGACAAAATCTCAATCTGTAACCCAATTCATTAAAATTTTATTTACAAAATTGCTGATAAATTGGTCACCACTAAACATTTTGGTTCAGGAAAGAGGTGCCTCCCCGGAGAGTTCGGAGATGGGCTTTCTCTCTTCAGGAACTGCTTAAAGACCCAGCTGGTAGGGAGCAGTTTATCCGTTTCCTGGAAAAAGAATTTAGCGCCGAAAACCTCAAGTAAGTTTCAATTTCTTGAAAACTCAAAACTTGGTAAAAGTGGTGTAAACCTGAATCCACCGAAGGAAGAAATATTTTAGTTGTCAAAAAACTTTGCAAAACATGTATTTGCCATCTCAAATATGCTATTTTATATTTAGTACATCACTTTCCAGCCGTTTGTTCACCTTCTGAAACTATTTTATATCTAGTACATCACTTTCCATCCCTTAGTTCACCTTCTGAAACTATTTTATATCTAGTACATCACTTTCCAGCCGTTTGTTCACCTTCTGAAACTATTTTATATCTAGTAAATTCACTGTATGATAAACAACAAAATGATTTTAATTCATTACATGATAAACGACAAAATTATCTAATTCATTATATGATAAACAACAAAATGAGTTAATTCATTATATGATAAACGACAAAATTATTTAATTCGTTATACACCCCCAGTGGCACAGCGGTATGTCTGCGGACTTATAACGCTACAAACCGGGTTTCGATACTCGTGGTGGGCAGAGCACAGATAGCTCTTGTGTAGCTTTGTGCATAATTAAAAACAAACAATTCCTTATACAATAAACAACAAAGTTATA
>NW_013666502.1:196840-201497 GCF_000517525.1 Limulus polyphemus
GAAACTATTTTATATCTAGTATATCACTTTCCAGCCGTTTTTCACCTTCTGAAACTATTTTATATCTAGTATATCACTTTCCAGCCGTTTTTTTCACCTTCTGAAACTATTTTATATCTAGTACATCACTTTCCAACCGTTTCTCTGTCCACCTTTTAAAGTTATTTTATATTCTATTAAATTGATTTTCAGCTATTTTTCAATTTGTATAAATTGTTAGAGATTACAGTAGCAACACGTTTCCTAGTTTCACTAAAAGTCTATGACTATTAGAATTCATATATCTCTTATCAGACAACTGTAAACATCTGGAGTTCCCATTTAAAGACACGATTAAAATAGGAATTGACATATCATTATGGGCAGACAAAAAAAGACTTCTGAAACGATTCAACCTTTGTTAATAGAATATTTAATGTCGACAAAAAGCACAATGTGAAGTGTATCATTTTAATACACAGTTATTCACTACGTATTGAAAGGGATAACCTTGGCTAGCCAACAGGAACTAAATAATAAAATAACTTACTGATTCAGTTTTCAAGACTTCTATATATACATTTCTCGGGTTTTGGACAATCTTAAATGATTACACTCTATTCTTGTTACGACAGACTCTTATCATCAGAGGTCAGAGGTCAGAGCTTTAGGATCACTCCCAATATGAATATGACAAAAACATAAAGACAAAATATTGTTTTGTCTGGTTAGTAAAAATGATTCACAGTAATTTATTTTTCTCCGTTAATCTTACTAGAAGAAAATAAATTTCACATATTTTTGGATTTCTGTAAATGGTTGTGTGTCATTTGATAAAGTCAAAATGCCCGAAATTTTATGCTAAAGGTTACACTTGTTTTAATGTCTTGTATCAAAGAATTCAATTATGTTTAGTAAACATTGAACCAATTCAACGCTTAAAAAAAAAACTCATTAACTAAGCGTAAGCAAGTTTCAAATAAGGTTGCTCGTTTCAGATAGCGAATGTTATTTTTTGTAGGTTTTGGGATGCCGTACAAGAACTGAAACAGGTCCATTCAAAGGACGTGCCTCTAAAGGTGCAACAAATATGGAAGTGAGTGTGTAAATATATCCTAGGTTATTATATAACGAAATAAATAGTTGCAATACTATTATTTACATTAATTGTTATTAAGCGATCAAAATCAGAACTATAAAACAATTAATATAAAATAAGAATTAAGAAGTTTTTTTTGCAAAATCCACGTAAAGTATAATATATATAAAATAAAACCACAACGTCTATAAGTTTGAGGTGTCGATTAGCGGTCATATAATGGTGTTTCAGAATGTCGACAGTCGACGTTTTTCGGCCCTATTTTTTAACATATTAATATCATAACAGATTAAACATTTTCAGTTTGGACTTTATGTAATAAAATTATTCTCTCTCTCTCTGTATATATATATATATATACACACATATGAAATAAGCATTAAGAAGTTTTTCACAAAATCCATTGTAAATCCCAGTCGTCACCTTAAAGTCGTAATGGATATTGTCTATGGTAATAGCTCCCAAATGCGTTGGGCATATCCCAACCAGCAGACAAAAATCCAAACGCTGATGTTAAACTAGCCAGTAAATGGAAAACCAATTAAGTCTATGGAGTTGAGTGCTTACACGCACAACGTCTCAACTTCTACTACCTTTCATTGTCTGTAGCCAGTTGTGGGAAGGCAGTTATTACCTTTAAAAGTTCCTATAAAAATTACAAAATACAATAGAAAAGATACACGAGAAAAAAATTAAATATGTAATGCCTTTTATTCGACAATTCAATTTATATCTAAAATTGCAACGCATCGATTAAGAAAAATTTAAAACTCATGAAACTGGTTATTTAAAAAAAAAGAACTTTTAATTCAAAACGACAACGCCTCATTCAAACGTTCATTGGCTAATTTATTTCAAACAGCATAAGTGGTGATTGTGCCATTACTGTATGAAACTAATGGTAGGATTGTTTTATTATCATTACTATTAAGTTAACTTATTGTGATTAAGTGTTCATTTTTCCTAATTAAGAATAAAACGAAAACTTTAATCCATTAAACCGTTTTTGGTTTGTCATTCGGATTAAAGACGGCTGACTTAGAGCAGCAAACTTTAAGGTGAAAGGACGTGCAGATATGTAAGTATTGGTTAGGCCTAGCAAAGGTGTTCTTCATTGGATTTTATATATCGTCTGAACTAAGTTTAAGTATGTTAGGTTCGCTACTTAGTTCCACCGTGTTTTATTTGTTTCTTACACCATGGGATATCTTTGCTGTGCCCACTACGAGATCGAAACCAGATTTCTAGCGGTATGAACCCTCAGACTTACCAGTGAATCAGTGGAAGGGGGGCGTGTTTTATTCTCGAAAGTAAATTGAGGAATTAAATGACTCCTTTTGTGTTCCTGATGCACTCCAGTATTATAAAATCGACGGAAATAGAATCATATTTTAATTGTAGTTTATGTATGATGTATTTATTTAATTAATGATAATCTGAATTAATTGGGAATGAAATACACATAGATTCTTGATTTGATGAATTATAGAGAGTTTCAGCGAAGAGATAAATAGGTCCACAATTTAGAGAATTTCAGTGAAGTTACACAGGCCTTCCTTTTAGGGGTTCTAGCCGCACCCAGGTGACTAAGACGCATGTTAAAATCTGTATGGAGGTAATAGATCTGTACAGTTACGAGCTTGCCTCGTCTACTTTCTGAGTTTTTTGAGAAGATACTATCTTGAAAATCACTATCTTAGTTCCGTTATTAGCACTTAACCGTTAAAAGACGTTCCACGGTCCAACAGTCTCACCAACGCTCTTCTCGCTGTATTTATCCATTTTCAGCTGTTACGTCACGTCATGACATGGCGCAGTAATTTCAAGTCACGTAAGTTAAATTTAAACGAAACACACGCGAGTGCTTCGAAAGGTACCAGATATGTCCAACAAAAAACTACCTTCAGCAACGGTATTTTTGACACACAGAACTGGTGACTTTCTCATAGATTTTTGATATACCAAACAGTTAATTATTACATAAAAACAACCTAGTACAACCTGCTGGTGATTAGATTTTAGGCAAAGCTTACTTACGATCTTCAACGTGAAATTCAATTAAGAATATAAGTTGTTAATACAGTATTCATGTTACTGATTATACTCGAAGCACCAATAGATCATTAGGTAATGTACTGTTATGTATATTATATAGCGAGTTCCTAGCACCGGATGCGAACTTTCCTATCAACATCGACTCTAAAAGCTATGAACTTACTAAAAAGAATATCGAAACTCCAGACAGATGGACTTTTGATGAGGCTGCTGTAAGTACCAAACGTCTCTAATTCACTGTACAAAATTGTACCTCAATGTTTTCATTCCTTTAAAAATATAACAATGTTTATATTTAACCTTATTTCTCTGCAAACTATTTTGAATCAACATACCAAGTTAACTTACATTTTGAATCAACTCACACAGTAACATACCAGGTTAACTTACATTTTGAATCAACTCACACAGTAACATACCAGGTTAACTTACATTTTGAATCAACTCACACAGTAACATACCAGGTTAACTTACATTTTGAATCAACTCACACAGTAACATACCAGGTTAACTTACATTTTGAATCAACTCACACAGTAACATACCAGGTTAACTTACATTTTGAATCAACTCACACAGTAACATACCAGGTAACTTACATTTTGAATCAACACACACAGTAACATACCAGGTTAACTTACATTTTGAATCAACACACACAGTAACATACCACGTTAACTTACATTTTGAATCAACACACACAGTAACATACCAGGTAACTTACATTTTGAATCAACACACACAGTAACATACCAGGTAACTTACATTTTGAATCAACACACACAGTAACATACCAGGTTAACTTACATTTTGAATCAACTCACACAGTAACATACCACGTTAACTTACATTTTGAATCAACTCACACAGTAACATACCAGGTTAACTTACATTTTGAATCAACTCCCACAGTAACATACCAGGTAACTTACATTTTGAATCAACACACACAGTAACATACCAGGTTAACTTACATTTTGAATCAACACACACAGTAACATACCACGTTAACTTACATTTTGAATCAACACACACAGTAACATACCAGGTAACTTACATTTTGAATCAACTCCCACAGTAACATACCAAGTTAACTTACAGTACTTTTAATTTCAGTCACTGGATTAAGATGTTAATGAAACAAAATAATTCAGTTGATTTGTATATGGTAATTTAACTTATCCAGAAAGTAAAGAATACTTTGATATTTTTGAACTGCGTATAAATTAATGCTTGATGCTTATTGGAACTGTCAAAATATCAGTAACATTTTCCTAACATTGTTTTAGGTAGTGTGGATATAGGCTTTGTTACTATACATTACGTTTGTATTCATATTGTTTTTAATGATGAATAAGTTTGTGCAATGGAGACTTAAGAATAACTAAAATTTAAAATAACAACTATATTTACCTATGATTTGAGTTTTCGAACCGAGTCAGTAATCACGGAGCTGCTTCTAAACTTTTATATTTTCTTCACCTACAATAGACATTTCATTTACATTAGCTAATTCATTGTATT
>NW_013666502.1:202480-204282 GCF_000517525.1 Limulus polyphemus
TTTTTTTTTTTTTTTTTAGGCACATTTGTACCATTTAATGAAAAACGACAGCTACCAGAGATATCTTCGTTCGGAGATGTACAAAGAGTATCTTAACGGTACAAAGAAAAAGGTGAGCGTTACTTTTACGGTAGGCTTAATAAGCAATGTTGAAAATAATGAATCATTTAGTACAACGACAGTACAGGTCTGTCAACACTTTAGTCCCTTGAAATTCCAAGTACCTATTTTTTATTATTTGGCAGAACATATGCATAGTTATTTATAGGTTCTATAGATTCACTGTTTCTGCCAGAAATTTCCGTAAAGTGTAGACGCAGAGCGAGCCCGAGCGACATGATCAGTCTTCTAATATGGTGTTATACTGGGTTCAGTAACCCACATAGTGCAATAGATGCTTTCAAATAGGCTTCGACAGTGTTTGGTGCAACTTGACTCCACCGATTTTAAAAAGCTCCTTCAGTTGAAGACGACTGGAAGGCTATGGTCTAACCTTTCAAGCTAACCTTTCCAGATGGTTCCAATGATATTATTACAGAGTTAAAACCTAGAATACGGTTGGATCGTTCGTAGATGTAGATATTATTATCACTTTGAAGCGACATATGGGTCTAATTTACCTTATTGACAGGGAACTTTATCCTGCTAATCGAGAACTCTGTCAACGCAGAGGCTTAAAAAAGGGGACAGAGGATCTAATTAAGATGTGACATTACTGCAGGAACTTATCAGCAAGATAGAAGCTATTCTGACGCTATGCTTCTCAACGATATATCGTTACGGCTTATACATCAAATGTGCCAGCTTTTAAGTTGAGGTTTTAGTAAATATGGTCGGAAGAGTGTTTAAAGAGTTATAAGATGGAGTTTTCAATAATAATTTTGTCTCACTGTGGCACAGCGGAAAATCTGCGGACTTCTCACACAGGTTTCTATACCCGTGTTAGTCACGGCACAGATGGACCATTTTGTAACTTTGCGCTCTACTACAAACAACCTATAATAATTTTCTAATTTGGATTTAGTACAGTGATTTAATATTAGTATTTTGCATCATGACGCGAACCTTAGACCTTCTGATCTGCAAAGCGACACTTTAATATCCGCCCCAGTGATTAGTTTGCGAGTTTGAATCATGTTTCAGCATGTGTATAAAGGTATATTTATATTGTCATACAATACTTTATCAGTTACAAATGACGTAATGGCGAATTCAAATATGGCGTCGTACAAAGTTTATCGAAAGGAAACGCATTCTTAAATCTAGAAAAACAATATTTCTAAACTTTACATGTAAAAACTTTGTGAAGCTATGACGCCTCCGTTCTAATTGTTCTTCACCATTTTGTTAATGCAGTTGGTTTTTACATAAGGAAATTATTGATGTAAATTAAGTGAAGCTGTTGAGAAACTTTAAGGTGACACATCCGTTGTGCTTTGATAGTTGACGTTGACGGCAATAATAGTAAAGTAAAAACGGATTTTTTTTTATAAAGCAGGTTTACACGTCAAATACGCCAACTTTTAAGTTTCAGTTTTACTAGTCGGAAGAGAACTTAAACAGTTACAGGATGAAATCTGAGTAATAATTTTGTAATATGAATTTAGTATTGGTATTTATATGTTAAAATATATTATTAGGTCTAAATGAAGCGCTATCATATTTCTCTTGCAGAGAGTGAAGTTTCTTACTGTGATTCAAAACTTTCATCCAGATAAAACATCAACCTTGCTTTATATTTACATACATAACTTCAGGGCCCGGCATGGCCAGGTGGTTAAGGCACTCGACTCACAATCTGA